>NW_013666259.1:291473-295791 GCF_000517525.1 Limulus polyphemus
TGGCTATAAGATTAATTTAACCTTATTTTTAATTAGTTGTTTTTGTTTTAAATGCTTTACTTTTTTTTTTGTTTTGTTTTTGTTTTTTTTAGAGTCCAGCTCTCCAGTCAAATGATGTAGGTTCTGTACCAGCAGAAGGAACTGTGTCTGCTTAAATGAAAATGCAAGACAGCAAAGCCTTACAACTTTTATTTTAATCTGAGTAGTTCAGGGTACTTATTACATCCAGACAATAATTCTTGTGAAAGTTTTTTTTATTATTTTTGAGGAACAACAAGCAAGTGCATGTTATTAACAACCAATGGCTAAAAAGAAATGAATATGTTTGCACTTTTTAAATATAAAAATAAAATTGTAATATGAAGATGTATGTTTATAGAAATGTTGAGGAAACCAGAACTGTTACTAACATTTTCTTTCCAGTTTTAATGAATAACAACGTATATTTTTAAGAATTGTTAGATGCCAACCTTGAATTATTATTGGTTTTTAACATGGAAGTAATATTGGCAGTCATATATATATGTCAGGGTTTTTAGAATAAACAAAAAAAAGTAACATTTAAATTGAAAGAAAACTGCCTTCTGTAATGCATGCAGTTTTCATTGTACAAATTTAGTGTTTTGGAAGTCCAAAGAAATAACTTATTTCTGTAAATGAACTCTTAACAGTCAAACATAGCAATTTTAAGTTTTATTTTCTAAGGTAAAAAAAAAAAGTATTTTAGTTGTGGCATTAAACTTGTACAGATCATCAAAAATTTGTAAAATGTGCATTTGCAATAAAACTTGATTCTGTTCATTGATATTTGTGTAAAACATTTTATGAATAAAATAAGCATATAGTAATGAATGTTTGGAGTATCACGTTGAAGTTTTAACACAATTTCGAGCACTATCTACACTGGATCCTGTGTAAAAGCTTTTGAATAGAATAAGGAACTGAATTAACTGGATGTAGATAATTTGACAAATCTATGCAATTAAAAGAACAATGTGTGACAGTCATGTTTGTATGCATGATAGCTCAGTTAGAAACCCATTATTCCTATTGCTAATTGTACAGTGGTACTTTCAAGTTATACGAATGTACAAAATTACGACTTTTATAACGTTAAAGACATTTACTTCGATAACATAAACACCCAAGGAAACAATAAAAATTCTATTTTCTACAAACCCATATCGAATGCATAACTTCACTTGAAGAAAACGGAAACCTGTGAACAAACATTTATTCCAAAATACAAAGCTATTGGGTATTTTCACGAAAACAATTTTTTTTAAATGCGGATTTTAGTGGGTATTTTGTTACATAAATAATTAACCATAGCGACTTGGGAAGAAAAACTTGTGTCTGAAAAGCCCACTTTGAATACAAATTTTTCATAGAAGAACATCAAAATCTATTATACAAAAATTTAAAGGCTTGGGTATTTTTACGAAAAAAAAATTATATAGTTTTAAAGTCGAGATGAGTGTGTACTTTAATGCAGCAACAATGCCCAATTTCAGATGGCCTAAAATCCGTGAAAAACAATAGAATTTAGATATTTTGAGTTTAATCAAAAATATATATCTTTTCACAAACCATAAACTAATCGCATCTTTCCTTAAAAATAGAATAAGCGAAAGAAGATAATAGTTTGACAAACACAAAACTAGAAAATAGAAATAATCTCAAGATGGCGATCATCCAGAAACACAGGGTGTTTATACAAAAAAAAATGTCTAGATATGTTTCGTATATATATAGTCATTCCACGTTTCTACAGTAACTTTAAATCTAAAACAACTTTATAGTCAGCTTAGTTAGGTTTTATTTCATCTCCAGCTACATAATACAACAGCATTATTTAGAGGATTTATCTATTTTTAAACGTATACTCTTATAATATATATATGTATAGTACTACACGTAAGTCATGTCTGATATGGCACAATATACGCTTTGTATGCGTGTAGTCGAGGGTTCAATCCCGTCTATAACCATTTTTTTCCGCAAACAATGTTTCGGTAGTCAATTTAAGTACGTGTATCGTATGGGAAGAATGAATTTATCTACTCTAGTAATTTAGTTCATTTATAAAAAAGAATTATTTTAGACGTGTAATTGATATTTAGAAGCTCGTGATTCAACTTTCTGATATCTTGTGTCCAGAGAGAAATGTACAGGAATAAAAAAGTATTTCTAACTAGAATGTTGCCGCTGACTTAAACATGAATAACTTGAGATATGTTTTTTTCTTTCTCCTTTCCTAAGTTTTTAAAATCAACTTTTAGATCAGATGATACCAGTTCCTTAGTGTGTGTGTGCACATTGATGGTAGAAAATTTAAAGCAAGAAAAATCTGTAAGATTTGAAACTTTTTAGAGCTAAGCAAAGAAAACTGGAGCTATTACACCGGAAAGATAAGTTTCAGAAGTTAATTACTGTCAGTGAAGATAGATACGTGTTTGTATTAGATGAGATCACTGCAGCTACACAGTAGAACTATTCAGTATTAGGGAAATCGTATAATGTAATTATTCTAGCTTAGTTTCTAAAGTTATTTAGAAAATAGAACATTTTCCTCTAAGAACTAGATGAAATTTACCATCTCAGGCTTATATTTTAACACTGACAGAACAATTATATTTCTAATTGTTTTTAAATGGAATAAGGGTTTAAAATCTTCTATTAATCAAATATAGTTCTCCTAGTAACTAATTAGTTCACGTAGATTTCACAAATGACTTTGAATGGCACAGAAGATCTGAAATTCTTACATTTTGTACTCGACAGTTTATTATAACTAGATGTAGTATAGTTCCATAAATTTACGAGTTATTAAAATCTGGTATTATTGAGTTTCGTTGCAAGCCTAATAATAGCGGAAGTCAACAATCCTGACTGTTTAAGAAATTCATAGTTGTATTTTTGGAAACATAGATAAAAGATTTGGAGGTTCCAGTGGAAATATTGACTCTTCCAGCATTAAAAAGCTATAAATACATTATGTAACTAAAGGAAAATAATTGTACTGTTAAGTTCTTATGTTTTATAATATTTCTGCATAATTATGGAATTAAGTAGGTGTGCAATTTGACTAATTTTTTGAGAGGCAAATTGCATACCCCGCTTTGTACTAGGTGAAAGCCCGACAGATCCGGTGAAAGTCTACAAGTAAATGTGAGCTGTCAGTCCATAACAGACTATCTCTTTTGGAAGCTCTTGTAATGCACGTTAAATGTCTTATCTTAAAAGTTTTGCAGGTTATTTTAAGGAAATTTCACTCCTCCGTCGTCTTTTTTTTCTCTTGAAAACACGCAGAAATTGGCTAAAAATATACGAAATCTCTGCGATGATTTTCATTAGCGTTCATTCTACAAGAAAATTATTGTAAAACAGGGGAAGTGTAGCAGTCGAGTCAAGAAACTTAGCAGAAATGGCAAAGCAGTTGCGTCAATTCTTGTTCAAAGCAGCCCATTTCACGGTAGAAATGTGGTCAAGATTTCTACTATCTGAATTTGGTAAATTTAATGCATAAAATTTAATAAGAATCTCGAATTTTGCTTCTACGGAAAACTATATTCTACATCAATAAGTAGAAATTACCCTAAAATATTTTAATTATGAAATACTTCTCTAATTCAGACATAAGCACTTATTCTAACACTAATATAAACCAAAAATTAAATGATGCTAATCAGGAAAGAGCGGGAAACTTAAACAGCAGCAAAATCTTTATTCTACACATTGTAACTAGGTACTTTATTGCTGTATATTTTCGCTCTTATTGGAAAGAAACCAAAATGTTAAATGTTTTATTTACAATCTTTGACTTGTATAATTTTGTTGTGGTGTGAGTTTTGTTCAAACTCAACTATTTACAATAGCTACTGCAGTAAAGGCCCCCCAGTGACACAGCGGTATGTTTGCGGACTTACAACGCTAGAAACCGGGTTTCGATACCCGTGGTGGGCAGAGCACAGCTAGCCCTTGTGTAGCTTTGTGCACAATTAAAAGCAAACTGCAGTAAAGATATAGAGTTTATTCTATAAAATATTTTCAATATATGAGAAAGTTTAATATGAAGTTGATTTGCTTTTGTACTACTAAGTTAACATACCAAGATTGTTTGTGCAGTGAATGCCATCTTTGTCATTGGAAGTTCAGCCTCTGGTGTAATAATTGTCATGTAGTGCAAAGAGATTTTGCTGGTCATAGAATGTGAAGCTATTTTCAACTAGCCTAACCTCACACTCATGTCTCTGCAGAAAATCAGATACCAGTATATATTGTTACGTATCTGCTTGTTCGATAATTTCCCGTAAAA
>NW_013666259.1:296729-302726 GCF_000517525.1 Limulus polyphemus
GCTAAAGTTTCGTCGGAACGAAGTTACGGAAAGTTAATTAACAAACGGAGACGTAACAATATGTTATATTAGCTGTGTTAATTTTGAGCTCTAATCTGTAATTTGTTTAATAGATAGTGGGCGCAATATTAGAAAGCTCTAATATGACATCAAGTTTTGTTCTAGCACTTTCCTACGTATATTATATATATGACTTTCCACGAAGCATAAAGTTAGTTGTGATAGAGTTATCCTGCTATTTTGTATAATTAAGTGGACTGATCAGAGACGTCGCTAAGTGCTCAAAACATTCGGGGCTCGGACCTTAGGAGCGGGAATTTTCGGCGTTTCAGTATGATATCGATCATGGTTTTCAATTCTGATTTTGTAAGACACCAACTGGGGACTGCTGGCACTGCCAAGTAGAATCGGTGTACTGGTCCAGTGTGCCAGCGCCTAGCGACTCCTCTGGGACTGATTGTACGTTTGTATTTGTATTTGTATTAAAGAGGTTTCACGTCATTTGTAAACGTAGGTCTACGACAAAAACGAGGTGTAAAAGTCTATAAAGAAGCGTTAAGGAGGAAACAAACTGATTTCTTCTCCTAAAGTGGGTTGGAGGTTGAATTATGTTCACCAAATAATTCAAAAGAGCCCACTAAGAAAGATGTACTTGTTTGGGGTTAAGCACAAAGCTGTACGATGGACTATCTGTGCTGTGTCCACTTCGAGAATAGAAACTCGATTTTTAGACGTTATAAGGTTACAGATTTACCGCTGAGCTGTTGGGGTGCTGAGAAATAATAAGACATTAATGATAAAAATGTAACTTGCCAAGAAGTCATCGAGCTTACCAACTGACCCTAGTCAGTCTGTACCATCTCGTAAAAAAGACAAAAACAAAAGAACTTACCACTTTTACCAGCATCACATGCCTAAAAGAAAAAAAAAAGGTTTTTATCAGTCTAGGATCCTAGAACTGTCAATATAAGTAAATGCGTTGCTAACAATCTAACATACAAATATCCAAAGATTTTTAGAGTCAACGCTGATTATATAGGCATTTTGTATCGGACATAATAAATAGTTTTGCTAGTAGTGTAAATTTTATCGAAACTTAAAAGAAAATTCTCTCTTCCACTCACATATAAAGAACCTTTGCTAGAAAATAATAATATATATCAACTATGTCAGTGTGCCACTAGATGGCTAACGTATAATTGCCTTATTTAGGAGAGTTCGATTTAGATGGGGTTTGTGGTAAATGAGATTGTGTTTAATATATTTTATACAATATGCATGTTCTAAAACTATCGCGTGTTAGCTCCCTTTTAATAACAATTTTTTCTATTATTGAAATAATTTATGGTTTTAGAGATCCGTATGAAACATTAGACGTAAAATCGTCAGCAACTATACAGGAAATTAAGCAAGCTTACAAGAAGCTTGCAAAGCAGTGGTAAGTAATATGAACGGCTTTCTGAAGTTCATCTTATCTTATTAATATTAGTATTACTTATTAGGTTCTAAGTCTAAGATTAAATTTTCGACGTCGTATGCGCTCAAGCGATGATACATTTGATGGTTTGTACAGTGTTAGTAGGCCTACTACTCGGAAGTCTTAATAAATTATCTTAACTTATATAATTAAGGCCATGAAACATTGAATGTGTAGCTTAAACTTTAGGGAAATAGCTCACTATGACATTTACTGTGAATGTGAGTACTGTAGAAAAATAAGTTTTTTGAGAACAATTTCAAGTTCAAAAAAGAGTACTTAAAAATATTAAAATTTGTTTACACCCAAAATATGTATATATAGAAGTAACATTTTGCAAGACAAAAGTTCAAGCTATAGATCTGCTTAATTATTTACATTTCATAACAGGCATAGTAAAAAAAAAGGGGAAATCCTAAGTCCAAGTCTTTTTGATAAGAGTGTTTGTATGAAAAGGAAAAAAGTTTGAACAAAGTAATGAGCAGGATTATATAACTAAGTGTTGTACAGTTGGATGCACAAATTTTTTCTAATTACAGGCCTTTGCATTTCATTGTTTATTTTTTAATAATACATTTGCATGAACATTCTGTTGTTGTGAAGCAATTTTGATGAACATTTCCTTTCAGAATTATTATATTTATAGGCCACTGTGACAGTAAATAGCCTTTTATTAATTGTCATGTAAGAGTTTTATATTAATTTGTACCCATTTTGGTATACTTATTTACCTTGTTAACAAGTTTATGTTATTTTTTTATTTGTTTAGGCTTTTAGTGTATTTTTATAATATATGGACAGCAGTAGACCGTTTCTCCTTCAAGATTATTCTTGCACACCAAAAGTAAAAATTTAAACCCACCTTTTTATTTTTCAGGAAATCACGAGTGATCCTCTTAAACTGTTTTAATGTGCCAGCCTTTACTATTATCATTGACAACTTTGACAGTCACTCGGGTTATAAACATAAAACTGTTTTATTTTTGATTGTAGCCTAGCTTGTCTTTTTTGAAATCTTAATTTTGTGTCCTCTGGTCTTATTTACCTTAGAATATAGCACAAAGAAATTGACACCTTTATTCTTTCAGTCCCCTGTACAATCATGTAAACTTCAGTAAAATCATTTCTTATCCCCCCCCTTTTTTTTATCAAAAGAAAATAAGAGATCTTAACTTATCCTTGTAAGATGAATCATCCGGTAGCTTTCGTCTGGACTCTTTCCAACAAATATTACTTCTTAGATAAGGATACCAAAAGTGTACACAGTATTCCAAGTGAAGTCTGACCAATGATTTGTATAAAGAAATAATTGCCCCTTTTGACTTATAATCAATTTGTATATAGATTCACCCCAAATTTTATTAGCTTTATTACTAACAACAGAGCGCTGTCTTGATGCCTTAAGTTACTTATCCATCACTCTGCCAGGGTCCTTTTCTTCAGTTATGCTTCTGAGCAGGGCCCATCTATACTAAATATGTTACCTAGGTTATGATAACCCATATGCATTACCTTACACTTGCTGTAGTACTTTAACATTCTCAATAGAGCTAGAAATACCCAAGAATTGAATGTCATCAACAAACTTTACTGATTTATTAATTTTGCCCCTAACAACATCAGTAATGTAAAGAAAATAAAGCACCAATCCATGAAGCACTCCACTAGTAATAAGGGTCCGGTTTGAGTGGACTTCATTAACAGCATAATACTTAAGAGGCCTGCTGGTCCATTAGTTTTGTTCCATGCACTTAAATACTCAAATCTTGCCTTGATCGTTTAAATATTTCTTGAAATTTTCCTTAAACTCCCTTAAATTTGCTGCACCCACCATATCTGAAGGCAACCCATTCCAAAGACCAACCACCCTGTAGGAAAGTAAAAACTGTGTAAGATGAAAATGATTCCTATCCTGGCAAAATGTATATTTCTTCTCCTTGTCCTACCATACCATTAAATATGAAAAAAGATGATGCGTCGGTACTTAAGGTCCCTTAATCCTATCTGGACTGGCAGGATGATGATGTGTCACTGCTTTTTGTTTAGTTCTCACACTTAATATGCTTATCTTAATGACATGAAACTTGGTACTTACTTTCTAAATAATATGTAGTTTTTGCTTTAAAAAAATTATATAATTGGGTTTAGTATTTCTCTCATATTTTAGGTTATAAATCTTCTGAAATCTTGTTTTGAGATGCTGTTTTTAAAAATATTCGAAATACTTCCTTTCATTTTAGAGTTTTTTTTTTTTTAATTGTGTACCTAAAATCATGAAAATTTACCCAACAGTTATTTTTTTCGATAAAACCATAATTGTTGTCTGTGATGTTCTAGTAATGGCATATCGCTGCCTTGTCTGTTCATACAAGCTTGTACATACAAAGAAAATAACTATTAAAAATATTATAAAAGTAAACTAAACCAGGTTTTTAAAATATTACTGATTAGAAAGTTCAAATTAGGTCTAACTTGTTTTATTTTCGTCATTTATTTATTTTTGTTATTTATCATGGCCTATTGAAATTGCTATGCAACCTTTAAAATATCATAAAATAGTAAAATAGATGAATAGTAAAAGCTTTGACTAGTGGAAACAAATTGCACTTGTATCCTAAGCCTACACTGATATAGCTGATATTTTTCTAGCTATGTATTTGGTCAAGCTCAGTTTCTTTCTAATACTTACAAGTTACAGTTTGTTTTCATTAATGGAGGAGTTCTTGAACTTGTATACGTTATTCAAGTAATAATAAATTTATTAATACACACAAATAAAAAATATTTTATATAATCCAAATGGTTTCATGTTACAGAGTCCCTAGCTTACTATGCTTACTAACCCTAAATATCCTTCCTTTGTTTTCTCATATAAGAATATTCCTGTAGTTTATAACATACATAATACATCACAAAACATTATCACAAATGAAAATATAATCAAAGGAAACTACATAAAAAATTCTTGATTTATAGCTTGTTCTTGTTTCTAAGTTTTGTGAACCTTACATTAAAATCCTTTGTTCTCTAATATGATAACTTCTGCCAGTCACTTTTCCAGAAATAATACATTACTGTTTACTGAAGTGTTATTTACTTTACTGTTACATAGATAGAGAAGAAAACCTTCTATCCAATCATATTTAACCATTGGTTCTATCTTGTTTGGAGACTAAGGTTTATTAATTATTGCCTAATTCACTTGCTGTTGTATCATAAAACCCATTCAACACCGCCATCGAGAGGAAAGTAAAAGTCATGTGAGAAACAAAATCTTGGATAATTCTATTTGTAAAAGATTCCAGGGTCTAGGTAAATATAAGCCTAAACTTTCAGATGAGCAGAAACATTCTTAAAAAATTGTGTAAGGATTTGTTTACAGGTGAAACAGTTGAGGAAAAGATAAAATTACTATTTTACTTAAATTGTGAAATTCAATTTGCAGGAGTACCCTTGGTGCCCTCTTGACCATGTAAAGCTGCTTACCGGCTCAGATAAGAGTTAATTAATTATCTAGAACACCTCAATCAGATACCATTTAATTCTTTTATTTTTTCAGGAGAAAACAGTTTCAGATATCTTAACATGTCCTCATATGACAACCTTTCCATCTCGGGTTTTATCCTATTAGCCCTCTTTTGAACTCTTTCTAACAACTCAATGTTTTTTTTTTTTAAGTAAAAAGCCTAAGACTGAAAACAATACTCTGAATTACACCTTATCAGTGACCTATACAATGAAGTGATATTTTTTACACTTGTATTCAATATTTCTGTAGATTCAAGTCAACTTCCTATTTGCCCTACCACTAGCAACAGCTTTGGTGGTTTAAGAAGCTGACCAACCAGAACGCCATAATAATTTTCTTCCATAATACAATTAAGGTTATTTCCATAAAAATTATTATAGTTTAAATTATGTTAACTCACATATATTAACTTGTATTTATTATAATTAAAAGCCATCTGCCAGTTATTAACCTAACTCACTACATGATATAAATCCTTTTGTAAAGCAACATTATTCTCCTAACATTGAGTCCTGAGGTACCTCACTTGTGACATTAATACAGTTTCACTGAGTTACATTTATAACACCCCTCTGTTTTCTTCCATCGAGCCACTTTTCTGTTCAGTGAGCCAACTTTACCCCACACATACACAGAGATAATTTTTTTAACAAGCCTTTTGTGTAGCACTATGTCAAATGTTTTTTTTTAAATCTAGATATATTAAATCTACACGTATATACCTTCATCAACATAAGCCAGGCCTTAACGAATATTTTCAGATCTTAGAGCCAGCCCAAAAACTCAGAAGCCAGGTGTGCCTAACTTCACTACTGTTTGTAATGGGAAAAGGAGTCTACATATATATTCATTTACTTTAACAACAATGAATGCATGCTAACGATCACAATATCAACAATCACTTGATACTGTTGCATGAACTAACTGCCTTTGGCCCCATCTGAGTCTAAACACATGCACTGATTGGTTAAATTGAGAGAAAGAAGAAAAA
>NW_013666259.1:303726-309950 GCF_000517525.1 Limulus polyphemus
ATACTGTTGCATGAACTAACTGCCTTTGGCCCCATCTGAGTCTAAACACATGCACTGATTGGTTAAATTGAGAGAAAGAAGAAAAACAAAATGGTGCAAAATTAGTAACGTGCCGTGCAACCACAGTGCTTCATTCCCAAAAAAAAACATGAAGTGCCAAATCCGCCATTAAAATCCTAGAACCAAAATTCAACTTAGGACTCAAAGAATGTGAAAATAGTTCTGGACTTCCAAGAGTCCAGAACTGTTCTAGATTTGAGTGCTACTAAGCAAAGCCCTACGTACGAATAAAATGGGAGAAAATACTAGGCATCACAATTAAATTTTTAGTCACCATGGTGACATGGCACCCAGGATTTGTCGAAGCCTGACATAAGCACTGATCTGTAATATTGTTATAGTATTTCTATGTAATATGAATTTTACTTGTTTTTGTTGTTCATTTTGTTATCAACGCTTGATTCAACTTATTGAAAATATGATACTGTGTTTTGGTTTGATTCTTATTTCATTTTTCCTTTGAAATGACTGAAAAACTTTCACTTGTAAAGATTTTATTCACATTATTAGTTTAGAGGTATTCTTTTTCCCTCTGTAATAAGCAGTTTATTAATCTCTGTTAATGTTTTTCTTCATTCTGTGACTTAATCAAATCTTATCAGTACAGATCAACCTTTCTCTATGAATTTAATTAAAAGTGCTTGTTATTCCACTGTTCCAAAAAAATTCTCAGTTTGATGTTTATCTTGTCACTCAAAACTTCTTGTTACTAATTAATATACAAGAGACCAGAAGAAAGTTTTGGTACTCAGAAACTTTTGTTTCAATATAAAGAATAAATGTTTGGTCTAGAGGAAGTAATTGTATCTGTTTAATCTGACTATTTCCATATCAAATACTGAGACAAGTATTAGTAAATTTCAGTTTATTTAGTCTTAGCTCATTTCTTTTTAAAGATGATTTAGGTTTTATCTTCCCTATGTTTTAATTTTTAGTTAATCTAGTTTTTACTTTTAAGAAATTAGAATATATCTGAAAACCTATATATGTTTTTGTTTTATATTTGAGAAATGTTAAGCCTTTATAAATATCACTTGTTGCCGACAGTTTAATGTAATTTTCTAAAATTTTCAGGCACCCAGACAAGAACAGAGAGTCAGGTGCAGAATCCAAATTTATTGAGATCAACAAGGCATATCAAGTAAGATTTTTGTCACTATGTTGCTCTAACACTATCTGTACCTCAGGAATTCGTATATATTTCCATGTTACATTTCCTGACACTTTCAATGTGCATTTGTAAAATATATTAACTACCGTTAATTGAAATGCTATTTTTTGTTCAATAATGGGATGTTTTGCAGAATGTTAAAAATATTTTTAATTATCAACAATATTTTATTACAAGTTACAAATTTTATAGTAAGGAAGATTATTTTTTAGAACAGGTACAATGTTTCGATCATTCTCAAGTACACAAGTTTTAACCTTCTTTAATGGTGTAATTTATAATCAGTAAGTAAACTCAAAACTTCACCTTGTTCTAATTTGTTATCCTGAATTTGTAAATTCTACAGTAAAATGTTTGATATTTTGATGAATTAGAAATTTAAAATGTAATATTTGTATCCACATGAATGTCATTTTCATTGACTAGACAAAGATGTTTCTTTTAAACCTCAGGCAGTGCTTTTTATTTCCTTGTTAAATTATTCAGAATACCCAAATCTTTCAAGTTTAGAGGCAAATAATGTTTTTTTAATTTCTGAAATTAAGTGGTTTGTATGGATTTTTTACTTCAATGAACCTTTCTTAAACAGTAATGAAAAAAAAGAATGATCCAAACCATACTGATTTTGATAGTTTAATTTTTAGAAATAAAGTAGTATTTTAAATTCACTCTAGGTAAAGCTATCAGGAAGATTAGATTCCCTCAAGTAAAGTTGCATTTTCTCATGAGTTGTTATTTTATTTAATCCATACAGTATATTCTCTTTCATTGGTCATGACTAAAGGAATACGGATGTACCGTGCATTCCTGATTGGGAAAGCCAACTAAAAAGATGAAATTCCTCAGGAATGTGGGAATGTAATATTTCGATCCCTCTTGATTGTGGCTCTTAAATTATAGAGGATGCAGAATATATGAATTTAGATAATTTGAAACATCTGTAGTTGGTCACAGGTTTCTTTTTATAGGAAATGTCCGTTATCTTTGTTTTCTGTTCCACTAATCGTTTCTGTCAGTAAAACTTGCTGCTGTCATTGTTGTTTGTTTTCAGTTGGAATTTCAGTAACCAGCAAATTACTAACTTGTGATAAACCATTCACTGCTGGCAGAAGTACATATTGCATCATATTGAGCAATTTTATGTGTGTTCCTGTTACAATACTCGTTTGTAAAAATTCACATTTGTATAACATTCGTAATTTACATTTTCATCATGAAGATTCAATACAAATATAATGTTCTTAAAGATACTTTTATCATGAATATTTGTGTATATCTAATACTCTTAGCATACACTTTCATTGTGAGGATTCATGTGTATATAGTAGTCTTACCTTACACTTTCATCGTGAGGATTCTCATATATATGATATACTTAATCTATACTTTCATCATGAGGATTCATGTCCATATGATTTTCTTAATCTACACTTTCATTCTGAGGATTCTCATATATATGATATACTTAATCTATACTTTCATCATGAGGATTCATGTCCATATGATTTTCTTAATCTACACTTTCATTCTGAGGATTCATGTCCATATGATATTCATAATTAACACTTTCATCCTTAGGATTCATGTCCATATGATATTCATAATTAACACTTTCATCCTGAGGATTCATGTCCATATGATATTCATAATTAATACTTTCATAATGAGGATTCATGTCCTTATGATATTCTTAATCAACACTTTCATTCTGAGGATTCATGTCCATATGATATTCATAATTAACACTTTCATCCTGAGGATTCATGTCCTTATGATATTCATAATTAACACTTTCATCCTGAGGATTCATGTCCATATGATATTCATAATTAACACTTTCATCATGAGGATTCATGTCCTTATGATATTCTTAATCAACACTTTCATCATGAGGATTCATGTCCAAATGATATTCTTAATCTACACTTTCATCATGAGGATTCATGTCCATATGATATTCTTACTCAACACTTTCATCCTGAGGATTCATGTCCTTATGATATTCTTAATCAACACTTTCATCATGAGGATTCATGTCCATATATTCTTAATCAACACTTTCATCCTGAGGATTCGTGTCCATATGATATTCTTAATCAACACTTTCATATGAGCTAGTCATCGTTAAAATTGGCTGTCAGTAATCAGTCAAGTGTGAGGAACATCATCACAGTATAAAGAACTGACTAAATAATTAGCTAAAACCACTATTGTCGATGTGAAATACATAGGAAACCCCCATGATAATTTGTGGTATTAATTGCAATATTGACAGTATTTTTGTTTGAATTTTTTTAATGGCTGGTATGTTATTAGGCACTGTGTAACCAACAACATTGTGTGCCCACCAGCAATGTGGTACATAAATGGTCTTTTGTTTGTAATTGTAAAGAACTGATTACACTAAAGAGCATATCAATGTATCTTTTGATGAATTCTACTGCCATCTTCTGTTATATCAAAAGGAGGAAGTCATAAATTCAAACTTAGATTTCAATATTTTGTAAATGTTATTAAGAATATTATTATGAATAATTTTAAGAACCCTCGTGGAAAAGCTCTTCCACAACATATAGGAGACTTGCATGTGGAACAATAATCAGAGGATTTGCCCAGAATAGACACAATGATAAACTTTTATTTTCATGCTCGCTGATTAATACTGAGAAATTTAATGTTTTTAGATTACTACAAAATGGACAAGTAGTAACATCAGATGGATTTTCTGTATCTTACCAAATTTTCTAATTAACTTTCTTGTACAACCATTTTGAGTGGTGAATGTTTTTTATTGATTTCAGCTGCTCATGGATCCTCAAAGAAAAGAGCAGTTCGATCGGCATGGAACTGTTGAAGACAGTCCAAACTTTAGACAGCAACCTGACTATAGTGGATTTAGAAGATTTGAATTTGATCCTTTTGACTCCTTTTTTAATCATGGAGGATTTAAGTTTCAGTTTTCTTTTAATCAAGGATCAGTTTATCATAAATACACAATCACTTCAAGGTAAAACAGCATCTGAGTAATTTCTTGATTTTTCAGTATTTTTTAAAGAAAAATATTTATTGGTTTGTTTGTTCTACATAGGTAATTTTCAAAACTAAAGTGGTCTCTTAAATTAGTTTATTTAATTCATGGATACTTGAGTATGGAAGCACATTATGCTAATATAATAATAAGTTGAAAAATAAAGACAAATGTTTTGGCAAAACATGTAGTACGTTCCGACAAAAATAAATCACTTTATTATGCTTATAAATTTTTGTTTTGCCAACTCGTAGATGGCTGTTGGTTCATATGTAGTATTTGAATACAGTACTGTATATGAAAAATATTAATACCTACTGCTATACCATGTTTCCATCAATAGTAGAAAACTCATTTTTATTATTGTTTATTGATAGTTCTACAGTTTTTGATTCTGCTGATTTTATCGTGAATGAAGTGATAATATTATTTATATGTGTTTTTAGGTTCTTTTTGATAATTTATAATACTGATAAATAAGATTTTAAAAGCAAGTTTTTATCTTTTTATCAGCCATATGTTAAAAATATATAAAAAATAATCACTGAAACACCATATCTGACTTTTACAGTTCTTAACAAAATAATTTTTATCATTATTTTCTCTGTTAGCTTGTAACAATAGTAAGTTTCTGTTTAAATGCCATTGAAAAAAATCTTTAACTGAATGTGCATGGGGTCTTACATTATAATCTGAATTTATGATATATATCTTCACAAAATTTGGAACATTTTTTGCTGATCTCAAAAGGTATGACTGTGAAATGAAGTCAGTCTGACTCAGACTCTGACAAGTCAAACGCAAGGTGATGTTCGTGTGAAAAATAAAAATACTTTTGTCCATCATACACTTAGTTACTTTTACTTGCAGAACATCTACAACTTCCTAAATGCATATCTTAAGTTTTTTCATGGTATTCCTTTATATTGTATCTGATATTTTCTCTACTCTAACAAGAACTGTTGTGAAATTAGCACTGTAGGGTAACTTGAAAAGGTGATGAATCCAATGCTTGATTTGAGGCGGGACTAACTGGAATGCCATTCCAGTTGCTAACTCTTTTTATCAAATCATTCCTGTTGTTAAATTACTCAAGCAGATTTGTGCAGCATGGGACTGCTGTTCAAAAATTGGATATCAAACCTGACCATTCCACTTGTTAATTTTTTACAACTCAAGCACTGGATGACTCTGACATCAAATTCATGATACCATTTTGAATGTCACTTTGTACAAGATCAGGATAAACATAGGGTTAAGTAACTGGCAAAATATGATAGAATTAAATTGAATTAAAAACTGTCATTGCAGTGTGGTGCCTAAAATATCTGTATCCTATGTTGTAGAGAAGAATATACAGAAATTGTTTCTAGTATAAGGATAGCGGATAAAAATATATACAAGTTTTACAAGATCACTGCAGCAATTCCTATTATATTATAAAGTACTTACTTAGTACTTTAATCTGAAAGGTTTTTTTGTGGGATAAGAACATTAAATCATAATAAACTTTTTTCATTGATAACAAATGTAATGTTCTTTTTTGATATCATGTTAATTTTCAACTTCTTTAATAATTTATATGAAACAATCTAAATTATGAAGATAAACACTTATAATAGGAAAAGTATGCTATGAAAATACTGTGGTTAATATGATTTTACATAGTTGTGTAACTTTAATTCTGGACAATTATTTTAGGACATATGAAAACCACATAATTCCAGGAAGTGTGAGAAAACCATATCTGATCCTCTTCTATAGTGATCTTTGTTTACCTTGTATTCATGTTGAACCTGTCTGGCAAAAGGTAGCATCAGAACTAGAACCAATAGGTATGTAAATAAAAAAAATAGGATATAACTTTGACAGAGGGCTTCATTTTACATTTATTTGACATAACCATGAGTTTATTTTACTGTAAAATTTTTGTACTAGAGGGCTTCATTTTACATTTATTTGTAC
>NW_013666259.1:310418-317123 GCF_000517525.1 Limulus polyphemus
TATTTGACATAACCATGAGTTTATTTTACTGTAAAATTTTTTGACAGAGGGCTTCATTTTACATTTATTTGACATAACCATGAGTTTATTTTACTGTAAAATTTTTTGACAGAGGGCTTCATTTTACATTTATTTGACATAACCATGAGTTTGTTTTACTGTAAAATTGTTTGACAGAGGGCTTCATTTTACATTTATTTGACATAACCATGAGTTTATTTTACTGTAAAATTGTTTTCTTGAAATTACTTTTGAAATAATATATTTCTTTTATTGGCACAATAGAAAATTGAGTAACTAGCTAAAAAAATGTCTTAAAAGTTTTAATTCTTTGTTATAATAAGATTTTAAAGTTTTAATCATATATATATATATAACCTTAATAAATATCTATACATTATAAATCATACTCACTGTTTGTTTTTTCTTTGCTCAAGTGAGTTTGAAATTGTATGCTTGAAAATCATTTTTTATATGAATTTGAACATGATACTCTACTACCTTGAGAAAATGCTAATAGTTCAAGCAGTGAGCTGATAGGTAGAAGTAATATAAACAAGAATTTAACCTACTAGATGACAAATGGACAGATGTTGAACAATGCCAAAAGTTGTAAATACTTAAACTTTATATAAATGATCTGTTAACAGCATGGAACAGTTGTGTGTTCTTGCACCTGTGAAACTATAGTTTTGAATTTCTGATTTCATGTACATATGAATATTAGGTTCAACTTGTAGTCTGTATAATTTGCTTTAAATGGCTGTTAGAAAACAAAACACTGGTTGTGAAACATAATACCGCATTACAAAAATTATATCTGAAGTAATTAATATGTTAATACTTTGTGAACTTTCATAATTATTGAACTTTTATCAGTAAATGTTTTTAGTATCCAGCAGAATGAATACTTGGGTATTACAGTTTATTTATAATCTAGTAGTATCCATTTTCATACATTGGTAAATTGTGGTTGACGAATGGTTTATTTAGTTAATATATGTCCACTGCTAACAAAATCATTTGTGTTGTGCTTCCACAACAGATGGCATGCATCACAATAACAAAAGGATAACTGTTGTTAACATTCGTTTAAGGAAGATGATGAGATTGTTCACATATATACCAGCAAATAAAATTGTGTACCGAGATGAGCTAAGATAATTTCTGCGACAAACATTGGTAAATGAAGGGATGTTTGTTTAGAGTATACAAGATGTTAACAAAAAATAAGATGAATCCTTGTCAGAGGTATTGTCCTTGAATTGGATATTCACTCTGTGGAAATAATAATGATAACTATTTACACTATATCAAAATGGCGGGCTACACAGTTAATATTACAACACAAAGTGGACAGATTTGACATCTGCATTGAGCTAGTGCTGTAATACTGTGTCATAAAGGATGAATTTTTTCATCAAATTTTCAAAGGTGATGAAAATTACACCAATTTGACCATTACCCAAACTCTGACATGGCTCCTCTATAGGAGCAAAGCATAAATATGGCTGGAAAAAGCAGATTATAAAATATGTACTTAATTAAAAAACTGAAGTGTACAAGCTGCACACAAAATAGTTGCAAGTGAGTAAAAAAAATGGTAACACTAGAAAGCTGTTAATCTAGAAGATGAACCGTTCAATGATGTAATGAGGTGATCTTAAACAAATACTGACATCTTTCTGGTGTTACCAATTCTAATTTACTTTCATTAGCAACTGTTTAAATATTCTTTGGGATTATGAACTCAACTGATTTGACCAAGCCGGTAGAGAGAGGGATAATGTGCTACTAGTCAGTGCTTGAAGTTGGACAATGAAGTTAGAAAAGTCAGTGTGTTATCAGTACACTAGTCCTGCAAGTGTTTGAACTTGGACAGCGAACTTAGACATGTCATTGTGCTACTAGTTAGGCATGTCAGTGTGCTCTTAGGTAGCTAGCCCTGCAAGTGTTTGAACTTGGATGGTGAACTTAGACATGTCATTGTACCACTAGTTAGGCATGTCAATGTGCTGTTAGGTAGCTAGCCCTGCAAGTGTTTGAACTTGGATGGTGAACTTAGACACATCACAATATGTTATTAGTCAGAGAGATGACAAGTGAAATGCTAGTGAGTGAGATGATTTGGCTTTATGCTTAAACAATACTCTTGTAGCTGTTCTACTAGTCTTTTGTTGTGACACAAATAGTTCTGATGATATATGTCTGAGTTCTGAAATTTGTTTTGCTGATGATATTATTACCATAATAAGGAAATAGTTAGTGCTTATTTTAGCCTCATAAATGTGTTAAAACATGCACAGTATATTCATTACACTGTTTCCAATTTTTAGAAAATCTTTTATTGCCAAAGTTGGTGTTAGTATTAATATTAGTAGTAGAAATCTATTTTTTGACTGAACATCATTCCCTAATAATGTTGGGTCAGTGGCTATTGTTACAGCTGAACATGTTTAGCTGCAATATAGCAGCACATAGAATCGCTATGAGTTGTTTTTTTTCTTCTTCTTCTTCAGTTACAAACTTTTAGCTCATAGCTCCATCATCTCTTGACCGATGCAAGATCTAATTACAGTTTTGGACTCAGGAGGTCAAACACTTTTAATTGATGTATTTGACTACGCCCAAGGTCTCATAGATTAATTTACTCTAATCCTGCCTTAAAGAATTTCAATTTGAGGGTAAACTGTAGAGTTCCTGATGAGTAATAAAATTGAATCAGGTATATGCGCACCCAATGCTTGGTATTGCTGCCACACAAAAATATAACTTATAAAAAGGAAAGAGGTCTTATGGGTGAATTTACTCTAATCCTGCCTGAAGAATTTCAAGTGTCATGGCTATTTAGGATTTCCTATTGTTTATCTCATGTATCAGATACTTTATGGATATGTTGTATCAGCTAACTGATGCTTGTATAGGAAAATTTCAAAGCAGTCCATGCCAAAACTGTCTGCTTTATAAAACAGCATTGAAATTAAAATGTATGTGATAAAGCATTTTCTAGAATATGTAAATCTTCCGGAAAATGTGATTTGTGTTTAGGAGCATTAAAAATAAATTTATCACACTTAGTATTACTTCAGTTAACAGTAGTTAAGACTGTATGTGATTAAATATTAATGAGTTGGATAAACATTTTGGAAGACATTTGTACTTCAGTACTGATACTTGAAACATACATGCTTTTTTTTTTCATTTTCATAGGGCTTGGCCTAGGAACTGTTCATGTGCAGAAAGAACCAGCCCTCACTAAGAAGATTGGAGTGAACTCACTGCCATATCTCATAGGGGTTATTGATGGTAGACCTATTCACTACAAAGATAATCAGCTAAGCCTTCTGCGAATCATTGAGTTCACTCGTAAACTGTTCCCCTACAAAACAATAGTAAATGTGAATGATGATTCCGTGGAGGAGTTTTTAAATGGATGGCCTAACAATAAAGTCAATGCACTAATCTTTAGTCAAGTGGAGCCTCCTCGTC
Organism: Limulus polyphemus; assembly: GCF_000517525.1. Taxonomy (NCBI): domain Eukaryota; kingdom Metazoa; phylum Arthropoda; class Merostomata; order Xiphosura; family Limulidae; genus Limulus; species Limulus polyphemus. The sequence continues at coordinate 313,908 of NW_013666259.1, forward strand.
TTCGTTATCTGCTGTTGGCCTTTCAGTATAACACACGTGCTTCCTTTGGACTAGTAAAGCTTGGTAATTCAAAGACGCACGAGACTTGTAGACGTTATGGAGTAAACAAGAAGATGGAATCTTTGTTGATATTCAACGAGATTACGACATCCCCCGTGGCAACTCTTAGCATGGGGGAACTGGCTCCTCAAACAATGCGGGATGTGCTAGAGGCTAACAAGTTTCTTCTTCTCCCTCGTTTGTCTTCACAGCTGCTTTTTGATCAACTCTGTCCTCCAGAGGCAGCCAGATCTAGGAAACGATTGTGTGTTATTCTCATCACTAGGAATACCCAAGCTCACGACCCATATCGAGCTGTGATGAGAGAGTTTATTCAACAGAGTAACTGTCCAAAAGAGAAAGTCAGGCACGTATTTCTTATTTTTAGTTCTGTTTCATAATAGTCTTGTAAAAAATTCAGTTTAACATTAATTTAATTCTAACTGTACACAAGAATAGCTTAGATGTCTTATATGTTACTGATGTCAAACAGTCGATACAGTACGTCTTTTCTTATTCGGAAGTGTCTAGATCATTATGTAATATTTAAACATAAAAAATATTTGAAAAGAAACTTCCTTTTAATACACTCTTTGAGTCTGATCTTAATTATATCAGAGTAGTTTTTTTCATCTGATTCCAATTTTCATCTTAAAAAAGTATCATTAGGATATGTTGAAGTTTAAAAACAGTGAAAAATTGAATGGTGGTTAGGAATTACATCAGGTCTGTTGAGTGTGGTGTCTAGCTTGTATGAAGTGTATAAGTGTTGAAATATCCTTTAATGCTCTAAGAACTGGTGGGTATAAGAATTACTGCCAGCAAACATGTAAAGAAAAAATTATCTATAAAAAAAAAATGTTGGGTTTTGAAGAGTGTACAAGAGGAGATACAACTTAAAACTAAGATGTTTCATAAAATAAAAATTGATAACTTGGCTGCACGAGAAAATAAGAGTACAGAATTAGCATCTGTTGTAATGTTAATAGTTGAATTAACAAAATGTTATCAAAATAATATGTGACTATTTTATGTTTTTATTTCAAGTGCTAGGTACATATAAGTAGATTTCAAAATTATTAGCTAGTTAAAAATATAAAAGTAGTGGTTATAGCTGAGGTTATAAAAGAAAAATTCATCTTTTTTACATTATTTTACATGAATAAACAGTTTATTGACAACACATACAGGTTGACCTCTGAAATTAAGGTGACATTCTATTACATATTCTCCCATTTCAGTAACTTTTGTATTCAGAAGCAGTAGCTATCAGTGATAATATTTTTCAGCTTTTTGTTTATAATATTTTTTAGAAAACCTTAGGTTTAAATTTGGGAGTTGAAATATTTTCTGTTTAATCATAATAGTATAGATGGTAACAGTAGAAAACTGTTTGAAGTTCATGTTTACATGGTGTTAATAAGTTTAGCTTAACTTATGTTAAACATTCAGGTTTTATCTAGCTAAGCCTTTTGAAATGGTGTATGAGTAGATACAAGTTTGGGTTGTATTATATCTTTGAAGTTTTGAGTTCAATGTTAGATTTTATTTACTTGCCATGTAAATAGTAGGCCTTTTCTTGGGAAAACCCACATGTGCAGTTATTCACACATGCTAATAAATTTGTATGTGTGAATTGCATGGGTGCTTAAATTTACTTTTTAATTTTGATTTTTTTTCTCTTTTCACGAGATAAAACAGAATCATTAGATCAATGACTATGCTGCTGAATACATTTTCATATATAACAGGGTTCATGTGTAACTTTTTTGTTAGAGAGGCATCCGAGCATCCAAAACATGCATTTTCAAGGGCCAATCCTACAGCTCATTGTAAAATGTACTCTATAGTGCAGGTTATCAGAAAAATCACTGAATTAAATAGCAGATGTTACATAAATTGAAAAGAAACTAAAGACATAAACATATCTCAATTTATTTTGTTTTGAACTTGTACTTCATGAAAAAAAACCAAAATCAAACCATTTCATTTTTTTCAGACCACTTAAATGATTTTTGTTTCATATACAATCTTTAATTTCTCTCTAAAGCATGGTATAACAGTAACTTTTTGTTCCCATTTAAAGTAGTGTCCTTTAATAATGGAAGAAAATCCATGCATCACTGTGGATGTAATCTATTCTTGTTCCCATATAACCCATTACCATCTAGCTGACTCATATTTGTCAATAAAATGTCAAACATCTATGATGGAGAGAGATGGAAAAATTATACAATTTACTTTACCACTAACTTTATAGCAGTCAGTTTTTTCATATCCTGAAACAGCTGTTAATTAGTCATTCATGAATTTGAATTTGTAATAAGCAAAATCCTCAAATTAACAACATATGGAAAATGTGTAAATACCTCTAAAAGGGTTTAGGTTGTGATGAGTTAAACTTAAATTAGTGTCCTTTTCTAATCAAAAAATATATAATGGAAGGAAATCTAGCATGCATCTGTGTCTGAGGATATTCCAACATCCATTTCTTCCTTCATCATGCTTTTCACTTTGGTCTCTGTGCAAAGTGACCCTGAGTTCCAAAGATGATAGCCGTTATGGGATCAAAGTCACTTATTGAAGGTGAATGGAGCATGACCAGAAGCTGATCAGTGATCCTGTCAGACAAAATCTGAAATTGGTCTTGATCATCTTCATTTTGCTGAATCCTTTCTGCCTCAGCAGAGCTGGCTGGTACAGACAGCGGTAGGTCAAAGAGGTCACAGGTGTCAGATAGCTCTTCCTTAACCCCAGGGATGACAGCAGCCCATTGTTGACCTTTCTTGCTATGCCTGGTGTAATTAAGTAATGAAATATATGTGGAAGATGGTATCAGAGAAACAATCATGAGAATTGTATTATTATTCCTGTTTAGAAAATCATTATTTTGTGTTTATTTAAAGTTATTATTTTATATTATCCAGTGTTTTAACGATAATTGGTTTGGCAATTGGAACTGGATTGATTATTGCATAGTCAGGCAACAATCAGAATCAGCTGAATTTCCCGATCACGGGAGATTGATTGCTAAGAAATAAAAAATAACACCACCCAGACCACTTTATTCACAACAACAATCTTCTGATTTGTAAGTACGCTTACAATCATGACCCTGTACTTTTTACTTTTTCTTTCGACACAAAACATTATTCACCATAGAATAAAATATGATAC
>NW_013666259.1:317356-324171 GCF_000517525.1 Limulus polyphemus
GTAAGTACGCTTACAATCATGACCCTGTACTTTTTACTTTTTCTTTCGACACAAAACATTATTCACCATAGAATAAAATATGATACGCTGAACAAAAGAAAGGTTAAAAAACAATGCTCTGCACATCACGAAGCAAACCCATTTCTTTACAAACCGTACATTAGCAAATGGTCGATAACAGCACCCTATGCACAGAGCTAATATACGCTGTGTGCTTACCGGAGATCTACGAGGAATTTTCCTGCAAGTTCTCGTGATGATTACGCCACGTGGCTCCCTGTTAGTACTGCACTGTGTATTAACTAATTGTTTGGGGAGGTTGCCAAAGAGGACATAACAACAGACTGACTGGAAATTTGGAATGTCCCATTACTTTCCAATAGGGGGATCTGTCAATTTTTTGAATTGAGCATGTCACTGTTAGAGATGTCACTATAAGTTAAAAATAGTAAACAGGTATATAAAACTATTTACAAAATAACAGCTATGGAAAATTCCATTCCATCATTTGACAGTCCCATTACTTAGGAATATACATAGTTCCAAGAGTTACCTTAAAGGTAGTTGTGGCTCGACAAATGTGATTGCTGATTGGATGAATTGCTTTTGAATGAAAAAAACTAGATATCTTGGGTTTTTTGAGTAGGAAGCAAATGGTTGAAAAACAAGAGTCATGAAGGTGGGCAATTGTCTTAACTGACTACCTGTTGCACCTGTAACTAACAGGGGAGTTTATACATCATTATCGACAGTAAAAGCTGATATTTTGTGATTTTAGACAAATATCTAAAGTGACACAGTATAAGTGCTCAGATTGGAAACATTCGATGAAAACTTGTATGTCGAACCAGGAGGTGATAACTTTTAAATAATTCAACCAGCACGATGTGGATTTTCTTTATCATAATACATTTAAATCTTTCATTTCTTTTTTTGATAACTTGTATTGATAACATGTATTGATAACTTTAACCCTTTCAAATTTAATGAAACTTCAAAGTACATTCTCTGTAGTCGTTACAGTTTTTAACGTTAAACTGTAAAAAGTACTACACAATGACATCGTCAACTTTACTGTACATAATTAGAATTGGACCGATTGTGAACTATAATAATTGGCAGTTGGTGATTTCTGTGACATGATCAGTGAAACAGTAATATTATGATTTATATTTTTGGCTAGTGCAATCTTCAAATTTGGATTCAAAAGTGTTTGCCCTAACATGCATACATTTATAAACAATGTACATGCAGTAAGGTAGATTTTACAAACAACTAACAAGTTTGCAATTTTTACTTGCCTGTTTTTGGAAAGTGTTGACAAAAAAGAACTTGTACGTAAATTATTCAAATGTGTGAGCCTTGATTCAGGCTTTGTATCATATATAAAAAGTTAAAGTAGCATTCTGATTGAAAACAGCACTCATCTTTATAAAAGTTCAAATAATCACTATATTTCAAATTTTATATATCAATTCCATTAGACTGATACAAAAAGTTTGAATATTGGACAAAGTGATGGCATTCTTATTAGTAAAAGTGTATGTAAATTGAATATACGGGCATTCATAGTGATGACATTTGTGGATTGTACATGACTGATGAGCGTTTGTAAATTTGGGAAGATCCATTCATGGTTTGTCATATTTGCTCAGTTAAGAAACACTTATATCAATTCATGTGCAGTCAAACTTTTAATGGTCTCCTAGTCCCCCCCCACTAATTTAAAGCCGTGTATAATATGTTTCCACTTTCCTCAGGAGTATTTAATATTGTAATGTGACATGGGAATGAATGTGACAAATAGCATGTGTAATTAGAGCATTCCTACATAGGAGATCGTGAAATGGAGACTGGAGTAGGTTGATTTTAAGAGATTTTAATGAATGTAATTTTAATGATTTTGAAAAAAATCTTTAGTATAAGAAGCTATCATAATGAGCAGTTTGTTGGTTAAGGAGGGTTTTGTTTTTGTTCTTTCAATTATAAGATTACATGGATACCATTATCCTTAAGGGGTGATCAATCTGTTTTGGTGAGTGATCTTTGAAGGATTTATTTTATTATATTTTACAGTTCTTTTTTTTTTCTCTGTATATATACATATATATATAGATAGATAGATATTTGAGGAAATCTTTCATCCTACAGGTTTATGTTCATTTTTAAAGAGAAGCAGACAGAGTTTGTTAACGCTTTGTCATCTGGAGAAGGTGCACCAGTAGAACCAGATCTTCATGTTGTAATGTTATGGCGACAAGAGTTTGACAAAGTACGCTACCAGTGGCTCGACACTGCATGGTCTGTGGAGCCCAACTCAGTATGTACTTTCTGTTTGCTCTCCTTGTTCATATATTAAGAATAAAGCACTCAGTAAGCAAAGTTATTTCTAAGTTACGTAGAAATTATTATTGCTGTGCTTTAAGACGTTTTTAGTACTTTCAGTATTTTATTCAGTGGGATTTTGAATCAGAAATTATTTGAGATTGTGGTAGTTCTTGTGTGAACTGAGTTTTTTGTTGTGTAAAAATAGTTATATTTCACAGCTGTTTTCATAAAGTTGGCTTACTTTTTATAGTTCAGAAGTGCTATTAAATTAATAAATCTAGAGCTATCAAGATTTCACCTGTAATTGTTTTTGGTTACTTCTTCAATCCAGAATTTTATAACAACAGACCTTTTATTATTTGTCAAGAATAAGAAACTTAGCAAAGGTTCCATTTAAGTTAATCAGCTTTGCTTGAAAAAAAAATCTAAAAATTAATGACGTTCTCAACCATGATTATGTTAGACCTTATTAATTATTTCTTAGAATATAGCAGTTTGTACATTTTTTTTTTTTTTTAGTTAGTGTGCTAAACAATTGAAAAAACAAAATTCTTATCACAGGTGAACAGTACCATGCGAGAGCTAGAAGATATTCTACAACAGCTTGTACAAACAACCGAGTCCCTGCCCTATCAGGCTAAAGTTGTTGCTCTTACTGATGAACATGAAAGAGGGTTTTTGGGTCGCATTTTAAACAGACTTATCATCATGGGTGAAATACTCCGAGATAACATCAGTCATCAAGAAGTTCTACCAGCCATCTCCGTCATTTTGACTGTTGCTTTTATCGTCATCATGGGCTATGTCATGTCTTATCTTGTGTGAGTTCCCACTCTCTCTCTCTCTTCTTTATATATACAACACTTTGTTCAATGGAATTTTATCAGTATAAAATTTTTTTTTCCTTTCTACATTTTTTTACACATTTGAATAAGCTGTTTAAGATTAAACTAATTTGAGTAACATTATTTGAAAATTATGTTTTAATTACCAGGAAATAATTTGAATATTAAATCTAACAAAAACCTTGGCTTCTTTGTGTTTTGCTGAAATATACAGTTAATATTGCTGATAATAATGAGAATCTTCAGCATTAAAATTGAACATGTCAGACTCAAGAGACTGATAGTAAAAGAGAATACTGCATTGAGTCAGACTACAACATAAATAAATCTAGATCATTGAGCCTAATTTTAACAATTGAGTTATAGAGTTATTCAGTTGATTTAAGCCTTAGAAATTCCAAATGTTAAGTCAGATTCCAAATGTTGTCAAACATATTTCTTCAGCATCACTTTAATAATAGAATCATGATGAATAATCCAAATAGTTGAGTTAGGCCACAGGATTTAATCAGTTAATCGAACGTGCACGTGTATTGGAGAAAAATGTGACTATGATTTTGAATTTAGTATGTGTATCTACATGAAATGTGTCAAACTTGTAGCAGTGTGTACAAGTTTGTTGTGTAGTTGTACTCAAGATATGTCTGAATTGACTCAGACAAGTAATAATCTAAGGTGTTGTTCATATTGCATTTGTTTAACTTCTGCAATGTCCAAAATGCATATCTTCACTTTTTATCAATATCGCTGTATCTAGTATTTACTCTTGTCTAGCATGAACTGTTCTTATATCAGCAATGATGCGTAACATCGTGTTGAATAGCACTGTTAAAGGTCACTGTGTGTGTACTTTGACTCTCTCCTGTGCACATAGGGTTATGAAAAAATTGCATGAACTCTAAAGTTTGATTTAATGACCATAGACAGAAACTTGAATCAGTTTTGCTAGAGCAAGACATGATAATAGTTTACTCACTTAATATGGTTATTCACACACTTCCATAATAATCTGTTATTCCATAGTTTTGCAAGTGAAACGATTCACATAATTCAACACATTTTGAGGGATTTACAACATAACTAATGAAATTGAGTGTAGTTAGTAGATACCAAAAATATGCAGTGTTTCTCATCAAATTTCTGATTTATGTTTTGATTTATTTGTTTACATATATATGTGTGTGGTATACTTGAATAAAGCAAAAAAATAAAGCTGCATGCCTTCTGACTCCAGTTGCTTTCCAGCTTTAGTAAACATTTAATGAATACTTTAAAAAATACATTTTTATTTTTTAGTAATCTAGAAGAACAGAACATACAAGAAAAATATCGTCAAGAAGGAAAGCAGCCACCTAATGGTCGTGGTAAATTAAGGTAAATATATTATTCTTTGTTTCAACACATTAACTAGAGTGTGCTCATGTTTGGTGTGTCCAACGAGTATAGTAGAAAAATTAGGTAGTGTATTTAAATAAGTGCACTTTAAATGTGTGTGTGTGTGTGTATATATATACTGTTTTCAAAATATTAATTGAAGTACATCACTATTAAAGAGGTACTTTATGAAGTTGGCCAAATAAGTTTGTTCTTGGGCCTGGCGTGGCCAGATGGTTAGGGCGATTGACTAGCAATCTGCGGGTCGTGGATTCAAATCCGTCCCACATATATGCTTGCCCTTTCAGCAGTGGGAGTGTTATAATGTGATACTCAATCCCACTATTCATTGGGAAAAGAGTAGCCCAACAATTGGCAGTGTGTGGTGATGAGAAGCTGCATTCCCTTTCATTGCTAAATTAGGGATGGCTAGCATAGGTAGCTCTCAAGTAGCTTTGCATGAAATTCAGAGCTAACCAAATTTGTCCTCATCATTGTGTGAGTGTAGAGGTCGAGTAATATAATCTTGTTTTCTTCTTCATTTATTTGAAAAACATGCTAAGCATCGTAGAAAGGTCAACAACAACAAACCATGTATGTTTTGATGTTCATTATTTATTACCATGAGTATAATGGCTAAAGGTGTTAGTCTTTCTCTCTCTCTCCCTCTCTTTTTTTTTAAACTAAAATAGTGAATTTGTTCCTTAACGTGTATTGTTTGAAAAACTTTTTGTGTATGTATTATAAAAAGAACTTAATGATTGTTTCAAAAGGTAAAACAAAGTAAAAAATATGTTTAAAATGAAACTGTTTAATAAAATATTTACATGCGGCATACTTATGTTCTGAGACAAGTTCTGTTTGCTGTTATACAGGGAAGAGCACAAACTGAACATACACGAGTTGAGAGGTGAGACATACAATGGGTTGGTAAGGTTGCTGAAACCAGGTTTTAGGACAATTGTACTTATATTGGACAGTGAATCCAAGGACAAGCTGTTGCCCAAGTTCTACAAAATTGTCTACCCTTATAGAAAGTAAGTACCCATATCCTCAAATATTGCTTTGCACTATTACCGAGTTTGGATACTGCCTTATGTTTGAATGTTGCTGTTTCAGAAGTAATCATAACAGATGTAGCTATAGTACAGTAATCTGTGACTATAGTTGGATTATTTTAAACTCTAAATTACATTTTAAACATACAGAAACAAGTGACATGCAAGAATAATTTACTTAAAAAAAAACATTATGATGAAACTGAGACTTATGAAAGAACTTGTGTTGAATGTGGAAATTTCTTTAAGCACCACCTTGCGATTATATGCAAAACTTGGCTGCCATCTGTGACTTATGAAGGCATTAGCAGAATGCATGCATCTGAAAGTATATGAACATTTTACATAGATATCAGGGAAGCCCTTATTGCTACAGTATGATTTAATACTTTTAAAAATTTCAAGATAGGACTTAAAATGTTTAACCTAATTTTTATTCATTCTACTCTCTGAAATATCTCCAAATGTTAATCCTCATTTATCCTAGTGTGTATATTAATTCTATAAGTCAGTCTTCATTCCTATCAATATTTTGAATTAATTCTAGAAACCAATCTTCTTTCTATAAATATGTAAATTTATCATAGAAGTCAATCTTTATCTCAACAGGTATGTCAATTAAGTCTAGAAGACAGTTTTCATCCCTAACAAAGTACATTAATTGTAGAAGTTGGACATTATTCCAAAGAAAATGTGAATTAATTACAGAAGTCAATATTCATTCCTGCAGATATGATAAATGATTTTAGAAGTCTATGTTTATTCCTACTTGTATGGTAATTAATTCTAGAAGTCAGTATTTATTGCTGCTTGTATGGTAATTAATTCTAGAAGTCTATGTTTATTCTTACTTGTATGGTAATTAATTCTAGAAGTCAGTATTTATTCCTACTTGTATGGTAATTAATTCTAGAAGTCTATGTTTATTCTTACTTGTATGGTAATTAATTCTAGAAGTCAGTATTTATTCCTACTTGTATGGTAATTAATTCTAGAAGTCAATGTTTATTCCTACTTGTTATATAATTAATTCTAGAAGTCAATGTTTATTCCTACTTGTTATATAATTAATTCTAGAAGTCAGTCTCTATTCCTACCAGTATGGGAATTAATTCTAGAAGTCAGTTTTTATTTTTACTACCATGTAAATCATATCTGGAAGCTGATTTTCATTCAGATCAGAATATAAGTCAGGTGTAGAATCCATTCC
>NW_013666259.1:325171-336981 GCF_000517525.1 Limulus polyphemus
GTAATAATTCTAGAAGTCAGTATTTATTCCTACTTGTATGGTAATTAATCTAGTAAGTCAGTATTTATTCCTACTTGTATGGTAATTAATCTAGTAAGTCAGTATTTATTCCTACTTGTATGGTAATTAATTCTAGAAGTCAGTGTTTATTCCTACTTGTTATGTAATTAATTCTAGAAGTCAGTATTTATTCCTACTTGTATGGTAATTAATTCTATAAGTCAGTATTTATTCCTACTTGTATGGTAATTAATTCTAGAAGTCAATGTTTATTCCTACTTGTTATGTAATTAATTCTAGAAGTCAGTCTCTATTCCTACTTGTATGGTAATTAATTCTAGAAGTCAGTATTTATTCCTACCAGTATGGGAATTAATTCTAGAAGTCAGTATTCATTGTTTACAAACATGTTGGCTAATACTAGAAGTCAGTTTTTATTTTTACTACCATGTAAATCATATCTGGAAGCTGATTTTCATTCAGATCAGAATACAAGTCAGGTGTAGAATCCATTCCTCTCCTCATTCATACTAGTATGTGAAATAATGTAACACATTATTTTTAAAAGATGTTCTTTGAATCTAGTATTGTGGACAAAGCAGAAGATATATTTGCTTTCCTTATAGTGGTAAAAACTTGGTGTGGTACATATTTAACAGGGTTTTTTTGCAGATAAACACTTGATGGTTCTCACTCACCATCAACATCATATATTCAATAGTTGAAGAAGACTTGGGAATTTTAAAAATTTTCCTATCCCAGGCTGCTTAGGATTTTAGGAAGAGTATACTGGAAATGTTCATTTGTGGATTTTATTACTTTTATCTCAGAGTCCTGTCTATACATTATGCTTTCAACCTTTTTTCTCTTCCTCCCTCTCTCTCTACTAAGGAACAAAACCTTGATGTTTGCTTTTCTGATGGTGGAAAAGAACTTGGAGTGGTACCATCAAATTTTAATTCAAACTTTAGGAGATCCTAGAAAACTCAACATCAACCCTAAGAACTGCATTGGTACCGTTTTGTCACTGAATGGATACCGCAAGTATTTTTGTGTGTATCATGCCAAGCATGCCGAGCCACGAATGGATCATTGTGATTACAAGGTAAGTTTGATAGATCCTGTAGAGAATTTTGTACATTTAAAAGACTAGAAAGAAAATTTATTTGCATAGTAGAAATACATTGTATTTTCTATTTTAGCATAATCTGTCTGTTTGCTTTCACAGTTATCATAAATGCAGTTATCTGTCTTTCTCTTTTTTGAATAAGCCATTTAGGTTCAAGATATATATAATATGAAATGTACTATGAGCATACTTTAGCATGTTATTATCAACATGTCGTTATTGAGACCCAGATATATTTCATCTAAAAAGAACCAAGGGGTACTATATGATGTTGTTATTGAGACACCAGATATATTTCATCTAAAAGGAACTAAGAGGTACCATATGATGTTGTTATTGAGACACCAGATATATTTCATCTAAAAGGAACTAAGAGGTACCATATGATGTTGTTATTGATACCCCAGATATATTTCATCTAAAAGGAACTAAGAGGTACCATATGATGTTGTTATTGATACCCCAGATATATTTCATCTAAAAAGAACCAAGGGGTACTATATGATGTTGTTATTGAGACACCAGATATATTTCATCTAAAAGGAACTAAGAGGTACCATAACAGTGAATATATTGGGTATAAAATACAAATATTATTGGATATCTCCCAATATTGGGCTGAGTGCAACCCAGTGGTTTGTACACTGTTTCATAGAACTGGGGCTGTGGTTCATATGTTGTTACCACCAACAAAAATTGAGCTGCACATTTTGAGACTGTTGGTGCATTATAAGAGCGATGGTGAAATCCCGTTAGTTGTACTGACAAGAGTTGGCAGTTGGTGATGTTTACTAGTTACCCTTTCCCTAGTTTATCACTTCAAAATTAAGGACAGCTTGTGCAGATAGCCCTTGAGTAGCTTTATACAAAATCCAACAAATAAGCTCCCCTCGTGAAGCTCATTTGTTGATAGTTTACACTGTGGTTGGCTGTCATCTAACCAGTCACACTTTGACACATCAGTATAATACTGTAACAGCACTTAAACCATTACAGATAGTACTAGTCGTAGTGTAGTGAATACACTCGTGGCTTTCAGGACAGAAATGCCACAAGAGAAATGTGCTGTATGGAATCTCTGAAGAGGGTATGTGAAAGTAGTACTGTTGATAACAGAAGCAGTCAAAATAGAAAACTCTTCAAAAATGTTAATAATTCAGAGTGTGCTCTGTATATTATACATGATAGTCCAGTAGTGTGTGCTCTGTATATGATACATGATAGTCCAGTAGAGATGTTACCAATGGCCTAACTGTAATTAAAGATGTGAACAGTAAGATTCATCTTAGCATGAGGTGATCTCAGTGGAAGTGTATCCTTTCAGAAACTACTGCTTAGGAAAGATAACCAAACCAGAAGGCTGAAATGGGTATCAGACTTCATACAGTGAGGTGAGCAAAGTTGGATGAGGGTGCTTTTTAAAGGTGAATTAAAATTATTTGATAACAGTCAGCAACAGTTTGTTCAAAAGCAGAAAAAGATATAGTTGATGTACAACATCCACAGTGAACTATACTGGGGGATCAATACAAGTTTTGGCTGCATCTTAACCAATGATCTTGGAGATACACTCAAATTTGATAGCACTCTAACTGCTGGCAGGTACAAAAAGTTCAGTAGCCTGAGCAACAGTACACAACATGATCAAGAAGAATCTCTATCTGTAAAAGCAACACAAGCCACGTGCACACAAGTTGCTTTTGTGATGTATCCATTTAACTTTTGCATACCTCAAGCAGCTGTAGAATGGGGAATTCATGCTATTTCATAAGAAGATGTACAAGTCAAATATCCATTACAGCATCTTTGGGTTTTTGTGTGAATGGACTATTGAAATAGGCACTGGGAAACTATCATCCTCATACACTAGATAGATTATTGAAAGCCTGCAGGGAGGTTTGATATGATTTGTGCTTGACAGCCATACAATAGTCTTTTTTGCAGTGGAAAATATGCTTCATAGCTATTTTCATCATGGGCCCCCAAGTGGCACAGCGGTATGTCTGCAGGCTTACGATGCTAGAAACTGGGTTTCGATACCCATGGTGAGCAGAGCACAGATAGCCCATTATGTAGCTTTGTGCTTAATTCAAAACAAACAAACAATTTTCATAATGCACAGTCATTATATAGAGCATGACCAGAAGTGATTGCATTGACTAGCAACTAAAATAGTTTTAACACAATGTTCTTAATTTCTGTATTAACAACAAATTGACCAGAATATTTAGTTGCAAGTTACTTCTTTACACTTCTATGTGTATTGTTTGTGTGTTTCCATAATTATTTGTAATACCATATATTTCACTTTTGTTTTTGTCGATCACTGAATTAAACATACTTTTTTTTCTCATATACGAGTTTGAAGCTGTTTTGTTTTTCATAATAACATCACTGCAAGATATTTTGTACTGTTTTTATTTTTCTACAGGAATCCAAAACAATAGATGGTATCAATGGAAATTTTATAGGATTTGAAGAGAGCTGTAGTGAGTCGGAGAGTAGTGACATTGAAACAGGAGAGCTCTTAAACAGAAGTAATGGCAGATTGAAGTCAGATAATGTGCTTTTTGAAGAACATCTACTCGACCGGTTATCAAACTGGTTGGATCGACTATTTGAAGGAACCACTCAGCGGTACTACATTCAATATTGGCCAGTAAACATGAAGTAGAAATTTGTAGAGCGTAATCTACTTCTAAGACAAAATGCTCATATTCTGGTGTTTTCATAAGATTTTACATGGGAATAAAACCATGTAAACTTATGTTTCCAGAATTGCTGCTACCCATATGATATATTGTATTATGATTGTGAAGTTTTAAATTAAGCTACTTTGCTATCTTGTTATACCAAATGGATGACTAGTCTGTCTAATTTGTCTCTTCTGTAACACACCAGGTGCTGTGTGAGGTTTTGTGCAATAAAACTTCTCACCCATTTTAGAATCAACACCAACCAAGAGCAAGTCATCGTAAATTCCATGTTTTTGTTGTTGCTATTTTCATATGTCATTTTTAATAGTTAATGTTGTATCCTAAGTTATAAATTACTTCATAATTGATGAGATCAGTAGTGAAATACCCTTGCCAATAGGTGATTTGAAAAGAAAAGAAGCCCTTACAAAAGAAATTTAAGCACTTGATAGCATTTACATCTCAGGATTTTTTTTGACAGCTTCTTGGATAACAAGGTTTCACTGTAGTTCTTGTTTCCCTAAAGTATTGCAAAGAAATATTGGATAGCATGTTTTCAGTAGCATTTTCTTTAAAATATCTGTAGTAATCATGAACTTTTAGAATGAAATATGCAAGAGATGTGTGAATGCATGTTGTACGATTATGAAATCTAGTCCCTTTTAGTAAGCTGTTGGATTTTTCAACTGCATTTTCTTCATAATGAAACATCTATAGAAAAATTATGAATTGAAATGAAATCTAGGTGTTAGTGAAAAAAATAACTGAAATGCTTGTTATGTCCGAACCATGATGGTACTTATTCTCCTAATACTTCTAAGATGCCCCAAATTACAGGGCTTGTAATATGAACCTCAACTTTCTTTGTTACCCAAGTCTTTATAGTAGTTTTAATAAATTTTCTTCATTGTTGTTATATCCAATAAGTGGTAGAAAATTATAAAAATTACAAAAATAGAAAAATCACTGCTGAGTTAGTATATAAAAAATATTATAACCTTTGAAAAGTATGCTGTTTACAAGACCCACAAAGATGGACAGTATTTTATAGAATGGCCCTTCTTCTACTTTAAGGCATTGTTGTTGAGATTAGATTAAATTTTTTTCATCCAATCAAAATATATAACACTATTTTTGTTTTTATGAGCTGTTACAACTTCATACCAGATGAATGGCTATTGTCCAAAATGTTGTCTAATAAATTATATTGGATAGTAATTTATCTTGTCTCTTTCTGAAAACATTTTGTATTAATTGTCATTCAGGCAGAATTTCAAATAATTTGATTTATATAAAAAGTATTTTATTAATAACATTATCCATTATTTTAAGAGTTACTATCTTACAAGTTCTCAAAACTTAACTGTAGAATTTTAAAAAATTCATAGAAAGTTGGATATTTTCTATTTTAATTGTATGGTAAATAATGTATTCTGAAGCAAAATAATATATATGTACGTATTATGCTGAATAATATATACACATATGTACGTATTATGCCGAGTTTTACTAAATGTCAAAATATGTTTGAATTCATTGTTAGTTGATAGATAATATGTAATACTTTTAATTGCTGTACAATATTCATTGGTGAGTTGGAAAATAAATTACCATTAATGTAATTTTACATTAATAATTGTTACAGATTTCAACCTGATTTTGCAATTGAGTAATAATTATAAAATAAAGATGTCAGTTTTGATGTGTTTAAAATCTTTATGTTAGTGACTTCTACACTGTATTGGATTCAGTCTATTTTGTTCACTCTTCTTTTATTTAAGAATATTACGTGAAAACTATTTAAATACCTTGTTTTAAACTGGCACCATATTGTGTTGTACATTTTTACCATGTATTTATGTTCATATGAATTATATTTATTCGTAAGCATCCACAGGTATTTAAGTAAATGTTTTCAGCGTATATGTGATTTTGAACTTTAGTTACTTTTCATTTTGTGTGCTTTTTCCCATTATTACAGTACATGTAACTTTCCAGAAAACAAACTTGTTTGATTTAATACCTGGATGACTGTTTAAAGTTTTAAATTGCAACTAGCATAGTGTTGATTTGCTTTAAAAGTGGATTGGAAAAACATGACTGAATTTTATGCACTATTCAGTTTGATATCTACTCTTACAGAATTGCTTGTTTGAAATCTTAAATTTCTATACATCAAACACCAGAATGTCTAATTAATAGTAACTTTATTGTTAAACAATTCATTTGTATTGTTTCAGAAATTTTCAATAATTATTTTGATCTAAAATAAAATTGTAACTGCTGTAAATTGATTTATGTGATTATAAATTTTCAGAATTTTACTAATTGGCTATTATGTGTATATAATAGAGAAAGGAAAATAAGTGCATAAATAATACAGTAATAAATGGTTTTCTTGACACTGTAAAATTTAGTTTAAATATTGAAAAGTTTCTTTGAACAGAGTAAGTTACAGATACAACTTACTATCATACAAGTGTGTACTGTTTTACAAAACTATTTTCAGTGTTAGTTTTTACGTCACACTCTTTAAGCAACAGTTATTTATTGTAAACATACTACTAGACTTACAGTACAACTTTTTATAATGAGGTATAAAAAGAAATCATTGAATTACATATTTAATGTTTTAATTATCATTGTAAATACAAGCTGGTGTATAAACTTTTTTAAAGTTTTGATTTTAATTATAACACACATGTGAAATTCTTTGAAGATTCAAAAGTGTGAATTCACTTTATGGCATCATTTTATAAAGACTGTTTATGTATAGTTAACACCAAAATCAGTAGTTTCTATGTAGTACGTAGGACATTTGTGGAAACAAAAATGTTATGTAACTGAAACTGGATTAATGAACTTTTAGAGTACTTCTCATTTCCCCACATTTGTCCGTTGATTGTTGAAAAAGTAAATTTTTTTTGAAATTTGATTTTTGTAATTTGTTCATTGTAATAGTAAGTAGGACCTTTGCATTTAAATGCTATGAAACTGTTAAAAACATTACAATGTGTATAATAATAATATACCAATTATTATATGCAGTATATTATTTATTGCAACTAAAAATAATATTAATTTTTACACTTGATCTTTAGTACTTGAAATTTTAAGAGTGCTTCAGATCTTGGGCTGATTTTGAGTTTACATAAATTTTATCACAGTATTGTATGCACTTACGGGTTACTTAATGATTTTTTATTGTGATTTATAATCACTCATAAAGGTTTCACTATAGTAATCAAGGTATTGTGTACTATTAGCCGGCTGGGAAATGTGAACTTGGATAAAGCTGAATAAGCAACTTAGACCATTTTTTGCTCTACTAGTCAGTATGCACATGTGCTTTGAAAATATTAAAATGAATAGTGTTGACACTAGACCCGTAGATGTAGGTGGCAAGCAATGATGTCTTCCCAACTGTGCATAAGTATGCTTTATAAAATAATGAAGGAGCTGTTTGGAGAATGAAGTCACCGATGGATGTGACAGTCACGTAGATAACTTTTCTAAAAGGTTATAGAAAAATCCACTTAAAGAACAGCATATGGTAAATTATATGTACTGTACCACTCTCTAGAGATGTGGATCTTGGAGGTGAGGGGGGGAGTTGCATTTCTCAAAATGTCTTGAATGTGCATACAGGTAGCAGGAAAAAAGGTATAATTGGTGTCTCATCAAGAACAAATACCAAACTCACATTATGTTAAAGAAATGAATAGCTGCAATGGAATATTTTCCTTTCATCAGTCATGTACACAGTGTCACAAAATATTAATATTATATAGAATTTCAATTAAGAAAAAAAATGAGACAATCAAAACTAGTTGTATAATTACCAAAACCAGGAAGCAAAAAGACACCACTTACATTCCACAGAAAGTTACATGTTAATAATTTTTTACATAATACATTTTGTTCTAACTTTGTATTATTACTAGTACTACTTTCAGAAGTTCTATTATTTCACATTTTGAATTATTATTGTTAACATTTTTACCAGTTCCATTATTCCTAGACAATGTTATCACCAGTACAGTTTCACTTTGAGTAGCCATGTTTTTAACCACTGAGAGGTTAAATGGTATGTCTTTATTGCAATGACCTATTTATCTCATGGTTAATCCATGTGTCAATTTGCACCCATTGTTCTCATGAAGAAGAATAGTCAACTATTCGAAAGCGCTCGAGTTTTGGCTCTTATTTTAAGTGTGATCCTTTGTGCTAACTCTTTTATCAAGATTGTCAATTTGTATGATGGTCTGGCATGCTCTGATGGTTAGGATGCTCGGCTAGCAGGATCAAACATGCTTGACTTTCAGCTGTGGTGAATTATAATGTGATAGTGAATTCCACTATTCGTTGGTAAAGAGTAGGACAGGAGTTGGCAATGTATGGTGTTGACTAGTTGCCTTTCCTCTTGTCTATCTTTTTTAAATTGGGAACAGTTAGTGCATATAACCCTTGAGTATCTTTGTGCAAAATTAAATGAAAAAATTGTATTACAGGAAAATGTATGTTAACAAACTACTATTTACAAGTTTCTATGATGTCAGAACATTTTTAACCATTATGGTGGAAAGTGCTTCAAATAAAACTAAACCATGTAGGAAATATAAAAAATTGTATTTGCCTCTTAAGTTAGTTGGGAAGTGTAATTAACTTCGGTAAATATATAATAAAGGTTTAACAAGTTGCGTTCTCAATAGAGATGCATCAACAAAATTTACTTAAAATAATATGCAGTATTATCTAATGTTAAGGAAAAGCATAATCATAACTACATTTACATAACTGTGCATCACGATTACATCATACATCGTTTTTTACACCATAATGCATTGATTAGTACTTAGGCCATGCAAGAGTGGGAACTATATAACAATATAGATAGATATAATTGTGAGAAGGGAGTTCTAAATACCCAGTGCTGTTTACTAGTAATAGTAATATTGAAACATCAATACATGAACATGCATTTCCTAGGTTGTATAGTAACGGACAGAACAGTTGAGTGTTTTTGTGCAGAATAAGTGGCAGGTCAATAATAATGGCAAGCTTCATTGTGTAGGCCTGAATATCATATATATATATATATGTTTATGTAAAGTACACAACATAATACAATAGTACAGGCAATACAAGCATAGTAATAGGCTAATAGCACGACCAACATAAGCATGGATACACAATATATACAGTAAAAACTATATATATGGTACAAGTGAACAACTACTACTTCAACAGAAAAATGATTTTCGGAACGACCATAAATAATATTTAATTTCATCTGGCACTATCAAGTCACTGAGACACTGCTAATGCCATGTTGTGGAGCTTGTTAATGACAATCTTCCACGCAGATGATAAGTTCTTTCAAGAACAAGATGCGACTGGAAAAGTTTGAATCAAGAAGTAGTTTCAGAAAACACAATCTTGGATACATCTCTATGAGTCCTAATTTACTATATCTACATACATCTGATGAATTCCTTTCAGTTTGATAGATAGGGCAAATTCTGTAACTGATCGAGCAAACAACTTGAATTGAAATTTACAGCTGACGTCACCTACAGAGAAGGGGGCTAAGGCTTTTGACATAGGGACTCTCCTCATTTAGAGACACCAAACAAGCAGTGGACATCAAAATTGGCAGCGCTCTTTTATAAGATAAAATTACTAGAGCATTCGGAACCAAATTCAATACTTATGAAAGGATGCGAGTTGGTGATAACTTTTTCCAGTTAATGTGACTTGAATTTTTAAAATGTGTGTCCAATATAATCGCAATCTATCTAGTTTGAGTGTCTCATTAAGCAACATCAGTACTGTGTGCCGTTGTTTTACTGTTGCAGCATGATAATTAAAGTTTCCTCATTTCTTATGCTTTTCAATTTTGAAAACTAACTTGAGCTTGATATGTTGCTATTGCAGCAATGTGTGGTGCTGACTAGTTGCCTTTTCTCTGGTCTTTTCTAGACATATACTTAGTGCCCCAAGTTGGTTCATATTACTTTGTTTTCTAACGCCACTATGTAGAATGGATATCCTCGTCTTGGAAATTCTACGTTTCCGATCTACCCATATATTTATTATATGAGTGTACGAATGTTTTATGTCAGAAAGAGCTGTTGCATTATCCTTCTTAAAAGCGATTAATTTTCGGTTGCATCGTACTATCTTCAAAATACCAAACATTGTCAAAATGTAGTTCTGATACATTCGTTCCACCGCGATTTTATTGTATCTGTGGTTATCAGGTGACTTGCTTATTTGCATATTCAAAATGTTTTTGTATAATATACTCGACCAGGTAAAACATATGATGATTGAATAAATTAATATATCGTCTTATATTCATTGAAACTGATTTAAAAAAATTTCAATTTAGTCCAACAAAAATGTCTTCTTTTTTTAAAACCTAGATGATTTAAAGATACCTTGTAGCAAGGTAACTGATTATGAATAAAAATCATGATCATAATATTATCATGAACAAATTTCATAAGTGAAAAGTTAAAATTAGTTTTAAGAGCCCCGAAATAAATTTCTGGCTAGGGCTTAAATTATGTATATTGTTCATAATGAAATATGAGTGTTTTAATATCAGTATCGCTAGTTTTAACAAAAACAACGAAAAGGGGAATTAGAATCAATAATGCTTAATGTTTTACATATTAAATATAAGTTGTATTTAGTGATGTAGTAATACAATCTTCTAGTGCCTTTTATCTTAATCATAACATTGTTAATACACTTTTATAAATTGCTTTTGTAATTACTTGCAGGTCCATAACTGTGTTGATTACAGCGTCCGTAATATCGTCAAAATAATTAAAATACAATTGCGGTCTAATAATTATACTGTACGTAAGATCATGAAATACACTGTGAAATATATATATTGTTCACTGACCTCATGGATTCAGCTGCTGGGGTCTCCTATGGAAAAGGAGTGATTTCATCTAATGTTTTAACACAATTCTTTATGCTGAGCGCTGTAACAGACGAAAACATAAAATTATTCACTGTAATACAATATGTGGGCACCACCGGTAGTAAACGGTATAAAATAATTTGGTAATTTAAGAACTCTTGTATTTTATATATTTCTTTCGTATCTTCCTTTCTAATTGTTATACTTTTGTACCATTTCTTTATTTCTGGACCTCAGTTTTGTATGCCCAGACACATTTTAATTTTTATTATTATTTAGACGACAATCCTAGTTTAGGAAGTCAAAGTCAAACACTAAAAAACTCGTACTTCGGCCTGCAGCTCCTTTATATTTCCACCAATCCAAATAAGACTAGACATAAAAATACCTTGCGACCCCCCCCCCCCACCCTACAGACTAAAGCAGATGTATCGAGAGTTGTGCATTTCTTATAATTTTACAGGGATCAAAGTTAATAAGAGCAGGTTTCCACCTGACATTTCTTTATATTTTGACTAATCCAAATGAAATTTTGCATAACGATGCCTTATGACAGCCCCTGCTCCCCCAAGACTGAAATGGACAGGACAGATTTGGAATTCGTGCCGTTCTTGTGATTTTATAGAGGACAGTAAAGATCAAAATATTTCACAGATTTAGGGTTTCCTCTTACATTCCTCCATATTTCGATCAATCTAGGTAACATTTTGTACAAACAATATTCTGCTACAATCCCTCAAAAAGTAGACATATTTGAGATTTGTGCTTTACTTTTGATTTTTACAGGGATCGAAAGTAAAAAAGAAAAAGTAAGATGCACATGCTATGTAGAAAAATAGATCCGAAACTAGTAGGCTGGGCCCGGCATGGCCAGGTGGTTAGGGTGCTCGACTCGCAATCTGAGGGTCGCGGATTCGAATCCCCGTCCCTCCAAACATGCTCGCCCTTTTAGCCATGGGGCGTTATGATGCGACAATCAATCCCACTATTCGTTGGTAAAAAGTAGCCCAAGAGTTGGCGGTGGGTAGTAATGACTAGCTGCCTT
>NW_013666259.1:337884-347780 GCF_000517525.1 Limulus polyphemus
CTTTGATAATTTTTTTAATTATCCTTAATTTTTCTTTTAATTTTAATATTCTTAAGAACTCACTATAATTATGCCGGTTATTTGAAAGATAATTCTGACTGTTTTAATTTTGATTCCTTCAACGCCGAAATATGATTGGCTGGCTCTGATAAGTTGACAACGAAAAAATTTCGCGGCAGATTGAACAGGGGTGGTATTCAAGTCGCTTATAATTATATCTGGTTATGATAGTGATACGGTATTAACGTTAGAGATTTATTTTGTTTGTAAGTTTATATAAAATTTTTTGAACTTTTCGATTATTACTAAACTGGTGAAAACAAACGCCTATGTGAATAACATTTTTGATTACTAAGCGTTTGTATATTTCGTTTAATGTTTTTCTTAAATTGTCTTTGTTTATACTAAACTAAATTAGTAAATAATAAATTAAAGGCCTATATATATACTTTCATGATAAATTGATATAATTATAAGTTTTTATAACAAAGTGTGTTAGAGCTGTACAGTATATTGCACGGATACTGATATTTACAATTGTAAAGTTGTATTTTAATTTCAACAGAACATATATAATTTAGTAAAAGCTAAATGACATAATACTAATAACCGATTTTTATGCAGAATGTTTGTTCAATCTTAAGTTTGTACGATTGATACTGACAGTGTGATACTGCCATTCGTACATTTTGTTAATAACTTGGCTTGCCAAATGTGGTTAGCAGAAAGCTGTAACATCACCTAACTGTTACAGTTTACCAGTTTTATAGCTTCTACTTCTAGTTTCACTACCGTATCTTTCAATTTCAAAAATTCCACTTGGTTACCAAAATATTAAAATACATAGTTATTGAAACAGGACGAATTTTATAATTGACATTAAAATGAGTAATTTAGTAAGCAAATACAAGTTGATTACTTTGCAAAAAAGGCTAAAATTGTAAAAAAGTGTATTTTCCGTTAAGTTATCACACATACTATGAATCATTGTATTACACTCAATGTTTAATCTCAGTTATTTTGTTTGGTTACTTTTGAGTTTGTATCAAAAAATGTTTCTTTGTTTGGGTCAGCACAGTAAAGAGTATTTTCACAAAATTGGTTGCAGTGTATAGAATAAAACTTGAAAAAAAAACATTTCTCTTTCACAACTTTGTGAATGGTGAAATTCCAAATTAGTTTTGATATTGTAACTATTGACCTAATCAAAGGATGATTGATGCATAAATAAATAGTTTTAATATTTCTTTTAGAATTTTGTACAAACACTAATAATTTAAAAATTGTTCACTTATACAAAAAAATATATGAATTGTGTCTAAAGGAAAATATCAGATTTTTCGAATTATAAATGTGAGGTAACCAAAAATACATGTTACCAAGCACCTGCTAATAGGAATTTAGCATATTTTCATTTCTTAATTTTTTACAATTCAGAATTATATTAGTTTTCAAGTAATATAAGATCTTTACTGTTTTGTGTAGAATAATATTTTGTTTTTGAATTCAATATTGTCATTTTTTTAAATGAAAGTACATGAGCGTGTTTCAAAAATCTTTATGTATATACAGTCATTGCGGCATACTGTAGCTGTGACTATTTTTCTTAAACTTGAATTTATATGAATTAATAAATTTAACTTTAGAATACAGCTTTTCATGTACATGGAATGTTTTTTATTCAAAAACAAACAAAACTGATAAGTTTAGAGGTTAAAAAAAACTAAAAGGGGTTCTCTGGTTACCAAAGTTTGAGAACTGCTGTTCTAAGTGATGTAACACAATTTGATGTTTTCTGTAATGAAATGTATTGTGTCTCAAAAGGTTTTTTGATTGGAAAATAATTTGCATTAATGATTTCAAAAGATGTGTTATTTATATGTGTGTTAAACTGTTTCAGGAACTTTAGAAGAATGGCTCGTTTTGAATTTGTCTTGCCTCTAAACTTTGAAGACTTGAGAACATCTCAGAACACTCGTCATTATGTTGTAGATGAAGTGGTTTATGTACGGGACATTTCTGGCAGATTGCAAGGTAACAGTATGCATTATTTTTTAACTAAAGATATGAAAATTCAGAATATGGATTTAGCTGTTCTTTTTTCTGTTAATGAAATATTTCACTGATTCATTTCTTGTAATTTTTTGTGATACTAAGAATAAGAACAAAGATTCATAGTGGCTTTTGATTTATCTTATATTTTTTGCCCCAAATTATAAGGCCAAATGTAATTAAATGTGCTAAAACTGGGAAATGATTTATATGTTTCTTCTTTTTGATTAAAAGGTTGTATTGTTTTGGTACTTATGTGGTAATTTAATTGAAGACAAATATCAGTGCTAGATGCAGTACTTGTATTAAAATGGACAAGTGGGTGGTGTACTGTAATTACTTAGTACTTTACTCTCAAGTATTTTAGATGGGTAAAGAATAAAATACAATTGAATCAATAGAAATTCTATTTTTGTATTTAACATTTTAAACGTAGTAATCCTTATAATATTATGAACAGCTTACTTCATTGGTTTATAATGACAGTAATGAATTTACTGATGCCCAAAATAAATAGTGAAATGGCTCTGGCTCATTTATTAGAAGGTAGCATCTATACCTTTTTACTCAACTACATTAAGGCTTTCATTGAACTTGGTGAGATAATTTACAGACAGAAAGGAATAATTGGGTCTTTTGAGGCTGTATGTACACACTCGACCTTGAGAACAGCATAAAATTGAACCCACCTTTTTTTTGTAACTGTTGATTTCCTGCCTTAAATTCTTGTAAAGTTCCAGCCTCCACAGTTGCCAATGGCAACTCATTTCATTAGCCAAGCACTTTAGAATAATAACTGACCTAATTGAAACTTGTCTTTTCCAAATTGTAAACTTGTGTCCTGTTCTGTTTGTCTTCAGAATATAGCCATAAGAAATCAAAAGCCTTTATCCTGTTGATCCTCTCCAGATAATTTTATAAACTTTAAAAAGATCAACTCTTACTTTCCTTTTCTCAAGAGAAAATAAGAGATTTTATCCTATCTGCATAAGATAACCTTTCCATCCTTGGAATCATCCAAGTAATTCCCTCCTTGAAGGTCTTTACGATAAGTCGGTGTCCTTTCTTAGATAAGGTGACCAAAACTGTAAAAAGCATTCTAAGTGAAGCCTTAATGGTAAAAATTGGGAAGAATGTTGCCCAGAACATTATAGGTCAGTTAGTCTAACTTCTTTAATGGTAAAAATTCTAGAAAGTCTTATAAAAAACTTTACAAAATCATGTAGTTAAATTTTATATCATAAATGAAAGTGGATTTACAAAAAAAGAAATTTTGCCTTATTAATTTGTTAGCTTTTTTTTTCAAGAATGTTACTTATGATCTGGTTGATGGAAAAGATATACTTAATTTTGATAAGATGCTACAAAAAGATTAGCTGAGATAATCACATCATTTGGGAAAGATTAGTTAATAATAGGGTGTTCGACGAGAGAAAGCAAAAAGGTTGTTATTGGACTCCAATCAAACTGGACTCTTGTTACTAGGAGTAACTCAGGGGCCTTTGCTTTTATTTTATTTACATTAATGACATTGATATGGGCATAATTAATAAATCCTGCTGATGGTATTCAACTCTTGGGTATTTCTATATGTATTAGAGATAAGGTACTACCAAATAGCTTGGATCAATTGGTGTATTGGACAAATATTTGGAAAATACTCTTTATTTATAGTACATACAAAGTAATGCATTTTGGTTAACATAATTTGAGTCACAATTAACACAGATTGGATCCCACTCACTTCAGTGACTGAAGAAAAGTATCTTGACATTGTGTTGGATAAGTCAATCAAGACATTGAGACAGTGCACTAGTAGTAAAGTTAACAGAATTTATTTGGTATTCATAGATATATTAATTACAAGCCAAAAGAGGTAATCATCTATCTATACGAATCAATAATAATAATGGTAAAAATTGGGAAGAATGTTGCCCAGAACATTATAGGTCAGTTAGTCTTACTTCTCAGAAGTAAGACTAACTGACCTATAATGTTCTGGGCAACATTCTTCCCCTCTTAAGACCTCAGTCTTCCCCAAAGCCATCTCTAACTTATTACTGAACTACCTTCAAACATAATGAAGTTTTACTACTAACTACTTGTCTTTATTTTCTATTACCAGTGTACTCACCCAGTAATTGTATATGCAAGTTTAACTGAAATTAAACTATTTTACAGTTTAAGTTGTTGATAAATCAAACTGAAATACCATATTAACTACTAGTTATACTATTAATTACTAATATACACCACATTTGTAATTACATGTAACTAATTACTAATTGCAATAATTTACTAATGTATTAAACTCTGACAATTACCAAATAATAATAGAAACAATTATTTAAACTTTCTAAGATAAGTACAACATCCTAAGAAAATTAATATTTAGGCTATAAACTTCTTCAGCTGAGAGTATTGTATTTTTAGCACATGAAATTTCTGTATAATATCTGATAAGAAACAGTCTATCTGGACCATGTGTAGTTGTGTATTGCATCATTGTACTGATATAGTAATATAGTCTTGTTGATAACTCATTTTTGACATAAACAGGAAATTTTGTGGAAGTTTGACAAACAGTTGATGTAAAGATAAGCTTTATTTATCATTAAATTTTTGTCTAGCTATATATACTAAAGAAAATTGTTCTTACAGGTTTATTTGTCAGATTAAATGTGTGTGTGTCAACTTTATAGGTTTGGTCAGCTTGTTAGGTGTTTTCAGTATTAGCCTCGATTTTGATAGCATCAAAAAAGTGTACTTTTTGTATATGCTATGTCTATTAGAAACAACTTGAGGTCTGGAATAATATCTGGTAAAAATTATCGAAGTTAAAGAATTGTAAGATATTTCCTTTATTTTCTGTCTTGCAGATTGCGAACAAATGTTACGTACTGATGGAGCAGAAAGTATTTTAGAAACTTTTAACACATTCTATAGTGTTATTTAGTAAGTACTTGTTTATCTTTAAAGGCACTGAATTAGTCAGGACGTACGATAGGGGTTTGGGCTCTTTAATTTGAATTTATTTTCAAGAAACAGTGCACATACATGAGAAAGTTAAATAAATTAAACAAATGACAATGTTTTTTTGAAGCTCTAGACTTAACATATCTTAGTAAATTAAGCTTAAATCATGTGAATAAGCATCTAATCTTACAATGGAAGAGTGGAAAATAAGGCCAAGTTTAGACAATGCTTCATAAAACAAAGAATACTTTCACAATTTTTAAGCCACACTTTTTGTTTGTAGGAAAGTTACTGACAATTAATTATTTAAATATACTCCATCTGCCACAACTCCCTTACATGCCTTTCTTGTTTTTAAGTCTTGATGACATAATTGGTAATAATTCCATTAAATAAACTTGTATATTTTTTGTTTTGTTTGTCAGTTTTTATTGTTCTTAAGATAATTTTTATGGTTTAATGTATGTTAAAGCCAGTAAGACCATCAAGAAAGCATGAAATTTTGACAAATAGTTAATTAAAAGATAAGCTTTATTTAATATTACTTAATATACTGTTTAGAAAAAACAGTGTTAATTTTTAAAAAGAAGAATAGGCTTACTAGAGTAATAGTAAAAAGAAATTCTAAGAAGTTTTTGTGTATAATTTCATGTGATTATCTGATTTGTGTAGCTATACGTACTAAAGAAAGTGAAAAATGTTTCAAGTCTATTACTCTTTCTTTATGACAGTCATTTTAATAAATTAGAACCAGAGGTTAGACAAGAATCATTGGAGATGATTATGACAGGTATGTATAGTTCCTAACAGATATTTTTTGTCATTTTATTACTCTGTTTCTTAGTTCATAATGCTAAGTGTTATAAACTTTATTTCTTTATAGCTAGTTCACATGAGTAAACTGTTTTCACTCTTTCTTTATACAGGGTTTGCTAAAAGTCAATAAAGAATATGTAATATACAGTATTTTCTGTTTCAGCTCTACATAAATAAGTCAGTCACTAAGAGACAGTCACTCTAGACTATTTGTAGTTGTGTATTGTATCTTCTTACTGACATATTTATAATATATTCTTGTTGATCACTCAGTTTTGACATAAACAGTTTATATAATTTTGATGGGTAAATTTTAATTTGGGCTGTAAACTTCTTCAGCTGAGAGTATAATTGTATTTCTAGCACAATATATACTAGTAATTTTTAATCATAAGATATTTATGGCACAACCCAATAGCCACTGCACATGATTATATATATATATTGTTACGTCTCCGTTTGTTAATTAACTTTCCGTAACTTCGTTCTGACGAAACTTTAGCGACACAAGTCCTTACTTAATAAAACTGGTTTATTCTTTCTGAATATAACTTCACGATACACTTGATTTCAACATTCGCGTTAAAACAAATGCTATAACGATGAACGTGCTCAACTTCAATAATACTCGCTGACTGCAGATCAATTACTCACTGTCTACACACACATTATTCCGTCATGTTGTCAACCTCTTGTATATATACCAGACTACCCTATATCTAGTAATCTCCCGACTATTCCCGAAGGTTCGAGAGGTGGCGTGACACTAGTCACGTCACCTCGCTGACGCAACAATATATATATATCAGGTGTTAAACATTACAGTATATGACCTCTAGTTATTGGTACACAAATCATCACACAGATAGAGAAAATGATTCCAAAACTTTCACAACTCATCTGAATTATCAAATAAAAATATGTTTGTTTTATATCTTTTTCTGCATTCTACAATTTGAGAACCATTTTCTTAGAGTACCCAGGCAGACACAAACCAAAATTATAAGAAAATACAAATTACTACACATTAAATATATTTCTTGACAGATCAATATACCAAAAATTATCATAATGATTATGTTTGAATGTTATGCACGATGGTCGTTATAGGTGGTTTTGTCATGAGAGCTAAATATTTTGTCGATGAAGAGCTGATACATATGATTCACCACTTGTCTACTATGTTACCAGTTGATTGTACACATACATTTTTTAAACTCGCACTAATTGTTTTAGTATCTATATTTTCCTTTACTTAATTCTCCTATTGCCATTTTTAGTAAATTTATTTTTATGTGGTACCGTTGTTAGAATTGTGATCATGTTTATTGTATAAATAATTCAAAATAAAAACAGTTTAAAATACATGTTTCCTTGGGTCTGCTGTGGCCCCGTGGTTAGTGTGTCCGGCTGAATCAGAGAATGTTGGATTTGAGACACAATGTTGTTGAACACTCTCTGCTCTTTCAGCTTTAGTGATTACTAATTCTGTTATTCAGCTTAAATTGCTGATTGTCTGCATTTCCTCTACTCTGACCTGGCCATTTATCCCATGTGCAAATAAGTACTGTTCAGATAAAAATTCCAATTTTATGGCTTCTTTAGTCATATTAGTTAAGCATTTCACACATGTAAAGCTACCTTTTTGACAACAAACGTTTTTACACTTTCACCTGCCAGCTGTGAAGTAGTCTATGCCTGTGACTACTGGTGTACATGATTTATAAGTGAGTATGTCATATATGGTTGTTGTCAGTGCAGATATTCGCAAGTGTAGGAACTTACTTTGTAATTAGTGATTGTTAGAATGTGTCTGAATATTTTGGGTGTATGCCTAGGACTACTGATGTATATGATTTATAAGTGAGTATGTCATATATGGTTGTTGTCAGTGCAGATATTCGCAAGTGTTGGAACTTACTTTGTAATTAGTGATTGTTAGAATGTGTATGCCTAGGACTACTGATGTATATGATTTATAAGCGAATGAATCATGTATGACTATTGTTGGTATAGAAACTTGCCTGGAATTAATTCTATGGCTGGAAATTACATGACGAGTAAATGGTAAAACACCATGATATTTCTAGAAATTGTCAGTGTTTTCCTCAAAGATGTTGGTGCTTGTGTGTGTTGTTGATGTTTGACAATCTCTTCATGTACTACATCAATGTACCTTTTGTAGAGTTCTACTTCTATATATGTTTAAATATGAAGATACTCCAAATGTGTGGTGTTTTGACGCTTGATATTCTATCACTGTTTAATATTCTAAATAGATTGAAATTAACTATATGATTAATATTTCAATTTTTGAAGAAAGCCTTCAAAAATAATAAATTTTACGTTCTTTGTGCCTCAAAAGATAGGACTCATAACATCAAGAGACTAGTGATTTTCAGTCTAATTTGTTTAACTTTTTCTTTATTCTTTGAGATAATTGTTTTGTATAATTCTGTCACGTTTTTTAAACGTGGATCATATGTGAAAACGAATCATTTTTTTCATATGGTATAAAAATATTGAAACCTGTGTATTTGCAAGGATTAACTACAATTCTAAGATCTTGTATATTACAAAAATAACAAATGAAAATACAATACATCAGTGAGATTAGAAAAAAAGATTACCTGATGCGACTAATTATTTTTTGATTTAGTCATTAAAAAATAAAAGTGAAATATAGTTTCCTGTAACAAAAAATGCTTATCGTCATTTTTTCTCTAGCTTCTATTAAACTGTGTGGACAACAGTCAATGATTTTAGAAGATATTGAACAGTTGGACTATGAGACTCGAACAAAACAACTAAACTTGCTGAAAATGACCTGTTACCTTTTGTGTCAATTTATTGAAACATTTGAAACAGAAAGTTTGAAACCAACTACACAAACAGTAGTGACAGGAAAGGTAAAATAATTTCTATGTATTATTTCTTTTAGTATGGTTTTAGTTAGTTTTCTTATTTTTTCTTTCTCTATCTCTTTCTACTCTTAAAAGGGAACTCTGGGGTGGACACAACATAAACAAAATTGCAAATGAATGGCTAAAACATCAATACAGGACATCAAGAAATCCACCCAATAAAATATTAATATTATCCATTATATCAAGGTGGATACTGGAGGCTACCATTTTTCCTTCATGCTGTTGAAGTAGTTTGAGTTAATAAAAAAGGAAAAAAGAGTCATACCAGGAAGTGTTAAGTTTCTAGCTATTTAGCACAGTTGTTACATCACTTGCAAGAGGTCTTGGATTCAAATATG
The DNA here is from genome assembly GCF_000517525.1 of Limulus polyphemus. Taxonomy (NCBI): domain Eukaryota; kingdom Metazoa; phylum Arthropoda; class Merostomata; order Xiphosura; family Limulidae; genus Limulus; species Limulus polyphemus. The sequence goes on from NW_013666259.1 coordinate 346,994, forward strand.
AGGTGATGTTTGGTTTGGTTTGTTTGAAATTTTGTACAAAGCTAAACAAGGGCTACCTGAGCTAGCTGTTCCTAATTTAGCAGTGATAGATTAGAGGGAAGGCAAGTAGTCAACACAACCCACCACCAACTCTTGGGCTACTGTTTTACTAATGAATAGTGGGATTGACTGTCACATTATAATTCCCCCATGGCTGAAAAGACAAGCAGATTCAGTGTGATGGAAATTTGAACCCGCTACCTGCAGATTGGAGTCGAGCATTCTAATCACCGGGCTATGCCGGGCCAAGAGGTGAGGAAATGGAAATATTACACTGTGATGAACAAGTGTACAGAAAGATGGGTGCAAGTGATCAGTTTAACGGGACACACCTCTGTGCTGATACAATTTTAAACAGGTTCTGTGCAGAAATTGTCCATGATTCTGCAGAGCATATTTTATGTTTAATATTTGTAGAAATAATGAGTTATTATTAAAATGTAAATCAAGTAGACATATCTATATCAAACACCTTTTGAGTAAAATACTGTTACGTATCTGCTTGTTTGATAATTTCTGGTAAAAATTCTTTCCGAGAAACTTCAGTGATTAAAACTAGTTTATTCTTTCTCGATACAAACTTTGTAATACCCTTACCAACTTTTATACCCAACGTTTTAATCCCCAGTATTTCCCCCCTTTTCCTATGGTGCCTACTGTTCGCTTGACTCAATTATCTATCTTTTCAATCTATCTGCATATCTCTGCAATCTATCTGTCTATGCAATCACACTGGTTTTTCTCACCA
>NW_013666259.1:348609-353411 GCF_000517525.1 Limulus polyphemus
TTGACTCAATTATCTATCTTTTCAATCTATCTGCATATCTCTGCAATCTATCTGTCTATGCAATCACACTGGTTTTTCTCACCAGGCTTATATACTAAAAAAGAGGGTGCCTCGAACAAACTAGAGTTCTCAGGAAAATTCATGATCCTTCCAGCATTGCGGGACTTCCGCTGTCGTAACAATACTTACAGTTTTATGTATCAAGAATTTTTTTGGTAAAGTAAGAACAAGAATACAGAAATGTAATTTATCTGTACAACACCAAGAATTTTGTACAATTCTGTAACAAACAATAGACATTAAAGTAATTTGATTAAAAAATTATTAAAAGCACATTTTCTTGTATGTCTTCTGTTTATTATTACAAAAATAAACTTGTGTTATCTATTATACAAGTTTACTGCTTCTGAATCTCTCATAGCCAGTCACACACACACACACACACACACTGATGTAAATGACTCTGCCTGCTTCTGTTGCTTAAATCATCTATCCTTTTTATATCTGCTTCTACACTCAAACAGTGTTCATTCTTATTTCACACTTAACTCTTTTATTTGTTTTTATTTTATGTTCCTTAACAAAATTTTCACATACAGTAAAGATATCACAAATGATTTAATGCTAGTTCCTAGAAATGTGTTCTTTGTTTAGTGCTTTCTTTGGGCAGTTTCTGAGAAAATGTCTCACTCAGGGAGCATTTCACCAAGATGGAGTGGGAGGTGATGATAGCAGAACCTTCATTGAAGAGCTCTGCCCTCCCCTCCCTTTCCATTTTGAATATCAAGATTTATTCTTTGAGTATTTTAACATTCTCTCTATATTGTGACTCCTGCTGAGGGAAAGTGTTAATTTGTTTTTTTTTAATGGGTGGGGTGGTCATACTATGTAACTTGAACTGAAAGAAGTATCTCCAATCAGGCAAGACCTAAAGGGGAGTTTACTGGTAGTTTCAAATGGCATGAGACTGCCACAAAGCTATGCAAAGAGAAAGCCTTAGGTAATGTTGGCTTTTTTAATAATTAAAAAGAATAGATAGACTTTTGAAAGGCATAAAAACCTACTTATTTGGTATTTAACAACACTTGACTTCCCCTTCTGAAAATTCCCCTCTCCTTCAAATTTGATATTTGTGTAGTAATTAATAAGCACCAAATACTTCTGAATCTTTAGATTAGTTGATTTTGTTAAATTAACTTTATTACACTTTCATAGCAGATTATTTTAAAATCTGTTACAGTTGTACCTTACATATATTATGAAATAATTTTCATTCATTTTTGCATTGTGAGAAATGTTACAGGTATTAAAAAATTATGTATTACAAAGTTCAAGCTATAGCTGTTTGTACCTGCACTTTATTTCTGCAATGACATCACTGTAGGAAGCAATCTTGAAGTGGTCAGGCCATTGCCACAGGTCATTTCTAGAGGTGGTCTAGGGACATCCCCCCAAAAAAACATATTTGAAAATTTAATGCTATGATATTGAACCTTGAGCCGTTTTATCTACAAATACTGCATACACGCAACATAATGTATTGAATTAAAAGAAGTGAGTTTTAATACATAAGTGGAAGCCATGAAAAAGTGGTCAGTCTGTGGCCTGACTGGCCTTACTGCTTCCTACAGCCTTAATGCATCTTTTTTTTTTATATTCTAGTTAGAATGTCAAATATATACATTATGATTTCTCTGAATTTTTCTTCTGACAGAGAAAGCACATGAAAAAGAAAACTAACCAAGGTTGGGACTGGGAAGTTGAAAAAGAAAAATGCCTCCAAACTCTCTTCCACCTTTATGAGCTTCCTCTTCAGAGACTGTGGGATCCTCCTGTTGTGGAGGAGGAATTTGTTAAGTATGATGTGTTACTTGAGAAAATTCAGTAGATTTTTCACATACTATTTCAGTAGTTTTAGGGAACAGGCTAATAAATTATTGGACATTTTTTGTAGACTGTTGAGCTTGTGACAATTTCAGAAAATAACATACATGGTGAGATTGTGTGAGATTAATGCTAGAACAAGTAACAGAGAAACATTCCTGTTGTAAACCTGAAAATGATGCTTTGTTATTTAATGCACTATTATCGATCACTTATGGTAAAAAGTCCCATCTCTTCCCAAATGTATGCATCTTCTGAAAACTTGTGTATATGTGTGTTTTGAGTATGTGTTGAGGTAATTTGAGATATATGTGATGATACTAGACACTGAAGAAAATGGATAAAACAATTAAAAATGCTGTTCATATGAAAAGTTTATTGCAGCAACTGACCACTTTGGAATTTTAATAACCCTAGTTTTAAGGTCAACTTCATAACAATAAAATTGAATAAATTTAATGAAATATGTTTTGAAGGCAAGTTTTTTTGTTTTTGTGTGCATCTCTGTTGTTTAAACTATTGTGCAATTGTATAACACCTAAGTGACAAGGTTCTTGTTACTTTTTAGTCCTGAGAATGTTACTGTTGTTTTCAAACATACTTAACTGCAGTATTTATACAAAACATATTTAATGTTTCCTGTGTACTTTAGCATGGTGAGTGTTTCTGCAATTTTTGGCTTTTCATACATGCTTTTTTCTAAACTTATTTTTAGTTTTTAATTGTGTTCTTATATCAGAGGTTGTTAGTGCACCTGAGAATACCATACTGGTCAGTATTTAGTTTTTTTTTACCTGGTTTTGAGTTCAGATATTGAATATGAAATTTTAAAATTATAAGGTTGTTACATAATAATATTTGCCAGGGAAGAATGTGGTGGGATATTCACTATTGTTGTTGAGAAATAAAATTGTATCATAATTATTTTATTAAATATACAGAGAGTATTTGATAAGCACTGTATATTGTTTGGAACAACTAGTATTAATATAATATCTGTAATATGAAAAAAGTAACTTAGATCTTGTTCTTGTGTTGTCAGGAAAACTGCAAAACGAGAGAATGATGTATTTTGTAAGGGAAAAAGGGATAATTGTTTTATGAGAAAGTTGTAGGTTATGAGAACAGATTCTTTGAAGAAAATCTATAATAATTATGACTTTTTGTATTGAATTTGGATGATAAACAATACTCGTTTTGTTTCAAAGTTTAGTGACTGGCTGCTGCTACAAGCTTCTTGAAAATCCTCTTATTACTCGTTGCAAAACCACTAAAGATGTCATATTTCATCTTCTGGGAGTATCTTTGAAAAAATATGGACATGGTCTTGGTAAGGTGTTCTCTTGTGGTGAAATTTTTTTTTACGAGTTCTAGTATGCATTAAACAGATTTTTACAATATAAACTGCATTTACCCTGATTTTCTGACACTTCAGATGACTCTTAGTTTTTGTTTCTTTTCTTGCATGTACTTTAATAACGTAATATATTCAAAAAAAGCTTATTTAGATGTTACAAGAAAAGGCTTAATGGCAACTATGGGATTAAATATATAAACCATTGATTATTGGAATTCTGTAATTAAACAGTGGAATTTGCCACCCAGTAACATAGTTATAATCAAAATTTTGTAATTGAGATTGTGGTAGTGATAGTTGTAGACCTAATTGATTTCTTCAGAATAACCATATTAAAACTGTGATAAAAGTTTAGATAAATGACCTTTACACTCCAGATGTAAATATATTTGTTTTTTTATAACTACCAATGTTTCGCTTTTACAGCTTCTTCAGGGTTAATATATACAAACTGTTTGATATTGAAGTATACTTTAATTTATAAAATTGATTGTGATGTTCCGTCTGTCAAGTTTATGGCACGTGTCTCCAGCAATGTATAAAATATCATTGTTGTTTCATTATTGTTCTGATATAGTATACCTATATTACGTAGCTATACTAACATAAGACATATATTACTAAAATAAAATATAAAAATAAAGAGAACCGAAATATGTTTTATGATTAACTGAAAACACACAGACAGAAAATAGAAGTTGCTAAGAAACAATATGAAGTGGAAATGATTCGAAAATTTACCAGCAGTGTTAAAAACTAATTGTAAGACTGTGTGGTACTCCAGAGTAAGCAAGTCTTAAACTGGAAGTAATAAGTGTAAAATATATTGATACAATTTGTTGTTCTGTGAATGGTGTTTTGGTTACATGTACCATACATTGTCTCTGTTCATCTTTGGATTTTTCTCGTCAATGAGTATAGCTTTCACATATTTTCTATATTTAAAATCTTTGTTTTTTGTAAAATACAAAATTTAAATGGGTTCTGGTTTTCCGTGTTTGTGTATGAAATGTTCTGCTGGAGTGGTTTTGTGTTGGTCATGTGTATGTAGTGCATTGATGTGTTCTAAGATGTGTGTGTGTGGAAAGGTCTTCCAGTTTCTCCTCTATATGTGTCTTCACATATATTACAAATGATTTGGTAGACGACGTTTTTTGGTACATTTTGTTTGTGAGAATGAAGAGTGAACAAATACTTCTTTCAGTGTTTACCTGTTTTTGTGTTACGTTGATTGTCAGTTGGGATTCCTTTATGGTTTTACGAATCTTGTTTGTGATTGTATCGTTTATGAAAGGAATGTTCATTGTTGGTGTTTTTGTGTAAGTCTTTTTTGGTTTTAATGTTTTTTTTATTTTTTATTTGAAAACACTGTCGATGTTGTATTCGGGGTATCCTTTCATAATAGCAGTGTTTTAAAGTCATTTTGTGCTGTTTGAATGACATTCGGTGTGGAGCAATTTCGATTTGTTCTCTTTAATTCTCCTATTATGGTTCCCTTTCTGGGTTTCCTTTTCTGTGATTTGTAATGGAGAAATATCGGTTTCTTGCATTCTTTGTTATG
>NW_013666259.1:354384-355326 GCF_000517525.1 Limulus polyphemus
TGTGAACTTGACTGAGAGGTGGAAGTTGTTTAGGAAATTGTAAAACTGCTGTAGTGTTTCTTTTCCATGATTCCAAATACCAAATATGTCATTGATGTATCTTTACCACACATCTGGTATTAAACCTGTTTTTTGTTTATATGTCTATTTTTATTTATTTCTTAAAATACAGTGTACAGTTTTCTAGCTATCTTAAAATGGTTTGTAAAACATGGAAAATTCACAGTATTGACATGAAACACCCAGGTTTTTAACTTGGAGATCAAAACTGTGAATTTTCCCATGTTCTACAACCCATCTTAAGGTTATTAGCAATTTTTTGGTTCAAATGCGATTACTTATATCTTCAATTGATTGTTTCAGTTTTACACCTTTCTGGTGTTTGAAACCAAACTGTATTTTAAGTATTTACGAAGAATTTAATTGGCATAGTCAATACATTTTGTACACAAAGTTTTATCAAAAAAAAATATATAAGAAAGTAAACTGATGGAGGTCAGATTCAAACCATTAACTTGCACAACAAAACACTGACTTTCACTGCTAAGCTACATTGGCTTAATTGTAAGATGGGTGGGGATTTTCCTATATATGCTTAATGCTTCAGGGCTCAATTTGTCTGAAAAAATAACAATATGGGAAAAAAACTGTTTTTGGTTTAAGGTTGTAAAAATGCACAGAAGAAATATTATTTCAGGCATTTTTTTGGGCGTAACAGCTGCTAAGGTATCTATATTAATAATATCTCCAGTTTTAATTTTCATTTAACTCTTTTCAGCATGGTTCGGTCCCAGGGACTGACCTCATAACCATTTTGTGCTTGTTATAGTTTTCATGCTATAACTTTTAACTTAGTAAGTGTATATTAATAAAATTTGGCAGATTATCAGTAAACATTACAATGCTTTCATATGCAGAATATCAAATTTTTCTGTTAAGTCT
>NW_013666259.1:356239-358929 GCF_000517525.1 Limulus polyphemus
GCAGATCCTTTACATACAGCTTTTTATTATTTAATTTTTTTTAGCTTGCAGCTTAAAGACCATTCAGCTTCTTCAACATTTTGAACACTTAGCTTCACCCTTTGCTCAAGCGATTGAAGTTTTTGTAAATAGTTATGGTGTAAAGAACATAATGAATGAGATAATAAGGTAAGCTGAATACACAATAATCTAGCATTGTTCAGTTAAATTTTTTAGGCTTTCTCATGATAATATTTTTTCGTTGTGGGTATATATTTAAAATTCTGAAGAATTTTTTTATACACTGCTAAAACTGGGTTTCAGTACTCGTGATGAGCACCGCACAAATAGCCCAAAGTGTAGCTTTCTGCTTAACAATAAACAAACAAGCATCTTATAAAATTTGAGAAAATTATTCATTTAAGAAATGTTTTTAGTGAAAAATAATTTGTATGATAAATAAAATGTAAAAAGAAATGCTATTATTTTTGGGGTTCGTTTTTCAGCTCTTCTGATTGTTATTTCTTTGGTTGAGATACTGTTTGATGTTATTTTTTCATTGTACATGTTCAGTTATTTAACCTGTAATTAATTTTTAAAATTTTATTTTTAAAACCTCTAGAACCTTCTAAATGAATATCAAAAGTTTGTTTCAGTAAGACTTTATATGTATTTTCCCCATCTTAACACTACATGGACTCATTTGATTTACCCGACCTTGTAACCTAAAAAAATACAAATTGAATCTAAATTAACTATTTTTCTTTCTAGAATGATTGCAGATTGTAACAGAAAATTATAATTATTTATCACAAACGGCCTCAATCTCCTAACAGTTTACATCTGTTTTCATTTAATTTTATTGTTTTATTACTCTTTGAGCCATGTCTAATTACTAAACCTACATAACAAAACACTAAATCAGCTTGCAAATCCATAGCTGAAATTACAGGAAAAAGTATTGAATTAGGTACAGCACAAGGTGTTTGTATGCATACCTTGTTAAGAAATTATTTTGATTTATGGTTTTTTACCTAACCTAATATCTTTTTAATTCTTAAGTTTTAATTACTTTTATAACAATAAATGAAAACTTACATATAAAACAAGAAATTCAGTACTTACATCTGGCCTCTTGTATTTCTGCTCTCAACCTCAACAAAATTTAACCCTTCTTTTTTGTAACAATGGTAGTAGTACATGAAATAGTTATTATTTATTTGAAATACATAATTAAGAACACAAAATATTATTAAGCAGACAAATACATTGACCTAAACCTAAACTGTAATTTGACTTTTAACTAAGCTATAAGTCGATTAAAATAATTTTCTTACTTGATTGCGGTGACCTTGATGATATAATCATCAAGGTTACCTCAATCAAGTATGTCATCAAGGTTACCTCAATCAATTATGTCATCAAGGTCACCTCAATCAATTATGTCATCAAGGTCACCTCAATCAATTATGTCATCAAGGTCATCTCAATCAAGTATATCATCAAGGTCATCTCAATCAAGTATATCATCAAGGTCACCTCAATCCAAATACTTGATTGAGGTGACCTTGATTATAGCAACAATGAATCTGTAGACTGAATAATTCAAATCATATTGTGAGAATAAGGTAGCCTTATACAGAAATCTGTGAATTTAAATCTTATCTTTTTATTGATTATAAATAATCCAATAGCAAATGTCAGAGAGATTTATTGAAATTTTTTTTATAAAAAGGATGTGATAACAGGAGGTCACGTGTAGGTTTGACTTTCTTATTTATATCTCTGTAAAGTAAGAAGACTTGGAAGCTATAACATTAGATTATGTCTCAGCAGTATCTATTCTACATATGTGTAATGTATGTTAAACTCAGGACATCATATAGTAAGAAAATGGGCAATTTAGATTGAAAAAGTGTCATGTGATACAGAGAAGTGAAGATTGAAAATTTATTTAAATATTTCAATTTGAAATTCATATATTAAAACTTATAGTAAGACCTGATTTATTAACTACATTTTGATGCCTAGTTTATTGATATACATTGACAATAGCTTAATTAATTTTGAATGCAAGTATAAAAGGTGACATGCACTTCGACTCCTCCACCATTACATATATGGTTAATAACCCAAATTTTAAAACTGCTCAAACAAGTAATTGTAGAATAGATTTATGTTGAAGTCACTTAGAAATGGAATAAATTTTGAATTGAGAATTTTTTTTATTTTGGTAACAGAGAGATTGGGAGAATGGACATGAATGATCTAGCTCGTGACAGTGCAGGTACACGAGCTCTGTCACAATTTCTTGTGGAGGTGGTGGTGAAAGTTCCTTCTGTTGTTTTACCTTCTATTAGCCTGCTCTTAGCTTACCTGGATGGTGAGGTCAGAAAACTTAGACTAGTCTTTTTTCATTTGTATTTAGGATTAAATTAGTTTGAAAAATAGTTTCAGTTTTTCTTAACATATTGTTTTGGGACAACCTGGGACTTATTGGTCCATCTCAGCTGTTCCATCCACTAAACTAAATTAAAATAATTAAAACAAAAATCTTAAAGCCAGTCTTTATCATTCATATACTTAAAACGTTTTCTTAAACTCATTTAAATTTACTGCTTCTACAACATCTGAGGGCAACCATTGCCCAAATTTATATTTGTGTCCCTTCGTTCTACTATTCTCATAGTTAAATATGAAAAAAGATGATG
>NW_013666259.1:359890-361038 GCF_000517525.1 Limulus polyphemus
ACTATATTGATACCATAGAATTCCAATATAATTTATCAAGCTTAGTAACTAAGCTGTATTTGGGTCTAAAAAAATATGAAATTTTCGAGCAGACTGAAGACACAACCTAACTTGGTTAGAAAGAAAGAGATGGCATACAAACATGTTAAAACAGCTGAGAAAGCCACTAGGGGAACATTCTAAGATGTTGATTGATTATTCATATGTCATATATTAAAGTAAGTGTATATAAGGGACTGTTTCTAAAAATGGAAAGAGGTGAGCGGGACCACTGTGTTCGATTCAGTACATGAGTGATATCTCAACAAATAGAAAAGATGAGGTTCTTTTTTTATATTTTAGCTTGTCAATATTGGTAATTTGAGTTCCTAATTTGCATGAAACTATAGACTTAGTATTTTTTACATCAAGGATATCTAATTTATGCCAGTGCTGCATTCAACATACCACATGACACACAAAAATCTATGTTTAACTGTGTTTTTTTACTATTTACTTATAAATTAAGAAATTAAATAATGTATAATACTAAAATTTGAATTATAATCTACAGTTTGATACCAAACTTATCGACATAAATGAGTGCGAGTCAGCAAACGAGATGACGTCCTTTGAGCTGTGACTCGTCTGGAGAGGGTTAATGTATTAAGATTTGATGCATGTTTTCTTAATTATATGTTATGTAGTGATGTTTTTATCAGTATATTTCTTTTAACTTTCTCAATACAGGGTCCAATTTTACCTGTACTATTTTAATACTATTTAATAATAGTTTTAATATTATTACTTTTAATACAGTGTGTTTATCATCACAAAATTTGGCATACTTTTAGTACACATTACAAGTATTTTGTACACAAAAAATCGGTATTTTTTAATGAAGTATTTGTCCGTGAATATCTCGAGTATTTGTTTTAAATAGTTTGTGTGCAAAATAATTTTCACACTAAGATTAAAAGTACTTTTCATCATCTCAAAAATCTCAAATTTCCTTTGTGTAATCCATAAAACCTCCTAAATGCATTTCAAACTTTTTTCACTAAATTTTTATAGTTTATCTTATTTTCTCTACCCTATCTCAAAACAGGAATGGTCAAATCGACCGACCTCGTAACCACCAAAAAAAATCAAATAGACCTACATTAACC
>NW_013666259.1:362038-401223 GCF_000517525.1 Limulus polyphemus
CTTTCCCTTTATATCCACTAATAGAAACCCAAATGGATTCAATCTCTTTGCTATCATCTTCAATATCCTTAACTTCAACAGGATATAACTCACATTTTACATATAAAGCCACTCCTCTCCCCCTCTTCAGTACTCTATCTCTATTAAATAGCCTGTAACCCTGTATTTCAAAGAAATGTCTGTCATCAAATTCATTTACGTTTAACCATGTTCAGTTATTCCCATTATATCAAAATCCTCCATCCCTACCAGTGCTCTAAAGTCATCTATTTTATTTCTTATACTTCTAGCATTACAATAGTAACAATTAAGCCTGTCCTTATAACTACTTCTATACTCATTTCCTATGCTAAACGTTTCTCTGCCTCTTATTCTTTTTGCATTTAGTTTTTCCTGGCCTTCACCACTGTCTAGTCCTAGTTTAAAACTTCCCTTATAGCTTAGTTAATAGCCTTAGCAAACAAGCCAGTCCCTACTCTATTTAAATGTAAACCATCCATTCCAAAAAGCTCCCTTCTTCCACTGAACTGATCCCACAAATCCAACCAGCCAATTTGCTCATTCTTACATACTAACCTAAGCCTAGCATTTAGCCCTAATGACCTACTTAAAACTTCATCCCCCAGTTACTTCTGGGCAGTATCCTTGACAAAATTAAGTTATGGCCTTTTAAAAGTAAATAGAAAATTGTTTGATCTATAAAATTTATATTGTTTTAATTGTTTTTTTAATCACAATAGATGATGTCATGGTTTGTGATTTTTACAAAAATAGTACATATGGTGAAATAAAAACTTTTTATGGATCACATTTTTACAAATTATGTGGAAAAAAAGATATTAATTATTTTTAAGAGCTAGGTGCTACCTCTTCAGTTCGGGAAGATTTTCAGTGCGTTTCTCTATAACTCTTCTAGGCTTACACTATGCGAAACTGTGTACTTAATATCCTTGGTGAGATCATCTTGAAAGTCTTGAGTCGAGATGATCTAGACAGCAAATCAAAAGACTTAAGAGATCAGCTTTTAGACAAACTTGAGGTTTGTTTTTCTGATTTTCTATTTAGCTGATAAGTTGTACATTTGTCTGATTCTTTTTTGTTTTTTCAATTAAAATGTTGCAAATACTACACACCATAACACTAGTACAATACACTGTAAACTTTTTAAACTGAAAATGTGTTGTTTAAAAAAGTCAATTGATTACAAGCTGCTGATGTTACTGTTTTAAACAGTGGAGTGGATGATTCTAGAAATTAAAACAAATATGACATTAGAAGTATTAATTGTAACAAACTTATGATGCTTTTGTAAGTTAAACACTATTTGTATTCAGCTAATTGTCTATCGCTATAAAGTGTTGTTGAATGGTGTTTAATTGATCAGTATCTTCAATCGTAAGTCCAGTTGAAAAATTAAATTAAAAGATTAGTGTACTTTGGGTTTAACTGAAATTTTTACATTTTAAATTTTCTGTGATGAAAAAATAAGGAAATTATATAAGCCTTCAAATCTAGCACAGTTTCTGAAAAATCACAGTTTAGATGCTTATAAACATAATTTAATGATAAAACAGCTGATTCAGAAACTTAAGTTCAACACTAAGTTAATAGTGGCTAAAAGAATGTCTAAAATACATCCTTTTAAAGTTGTGAAATAATTTTTTTCATATTTTTCGTACTGCTGCAGTCAATACAAATCTTTTCATTTAGTGTGATTATATCACGTTTTTGCCAAGACTGCGGATATGACTTAAAAAAGAAAACATGCACCAAAATTTATAAAAAAAAGATAATTTTTTAAAAGTAATTATTAATTAGGTTAAATGATAATGTTTTTAGTTTGATTGTTTTCTCATCTTAGGATCACATTTACGATGTTAATGCATTTGTTCGAAGTAAGGTTCTTCAGGTTTGGCACCAGTTGTGTACTGAAAAAGCTGTCCCACTCCCTCGACAAGATAACCTCCTTCATTTGATCACAGGACGATTACATGACAAGGCCAGTAGTGTCAGAAAGTATGCTATTCAATTTTTGACAGCTTTTCTTCAAGGGAATCCTTTTGCTGCCAAGGTTTGTTGATTAAAGATGTAATATAATCATAAGAATTGCACTTTTTATGGCATCTTTAAAAATCATATAAAATAAAAAAACAAACTCCTATTGAAGGTATTACTGTGGGTGATTTAGTGCATTGTGATTCCAGCTGAATAATCTGACTACTTGTTTTATTATATATGTAGAAGCATGCTGTGTTTCATGTACATTGGATGTTACTGGACCATTACTGGTCAAGTTTTCTACACTAATGAGGCTTGGCGTACCATGGAGGTTAAGGTGTAGAACTCTCAATCTGCAGGTTGCAGAATAGAAGCCTGGTGCTGGATATTCTGGCCCTTTCAGTTGTGGAATGCTGTAATTTCACAGTCAATTCCACTATTCATTTGTAAAGTGTAGACTAATAGTTGGTGGTGATGCTGCCCTCTGGTTGTTTTCCCTGTGGTCAGGAGTTCAAAAATTTAGATGCCAGTAGATAATATTAGTAGCTTTGCTATAAAACACACAAAGAAATAAACTAGTATAATGGTTGGGTTATTTGAATTTTAACTGAATTTTATTTTTAGTTGGAGGAAATCTTGATGAGGTTAACACAGTAGTGCATTGTATTGTTAGTTGATGGACATCTTGGACATTATCTTGAAAAGGTTAACATTGTAGTGTATTTTGTTGTTAGTTGATGGACATCATCTTCACCAGGTTTACACTGTGGTGTGTTGTTAGCTGATGGACAACATCTTGACAAGGTTAACATTGTAGTGTGTTGTTAGCTGATGGACATCATCTTGACAAGGTTTACACTGTAGTGTATTGTGTTGCTAGCTGATTGACATCATTTTGACACAGTTTACACTGTTGTGTATTGTATTGTTAGCTGATGGACAACATCTTGACAAGGTTAACATTCTAGTGTGTTGTTGGCTAATGGATAACTTCTTCACAAGGTTTATACTGTAGTGTATTGTGTTGTTAGCTGATGGACATAAGCTTGACAAAGTTCACACTGTTGTGTATTATATTGCTAGCTGATGGACATCATCTTGACAAGGACAACACTGTGGTGTGTTGTTAGCTAATGGACGTCATCTTGACAAGGTTTACACTGTAGTGTATTGTGTTATTAGCTGGTGGACATCATCTTGACAAGGTTTATACTGTAGTGTATTGTGTTGTTAGCTGATGGATATCATCTTGACAAGGTTAAAACTGTAGTGTGTTGTATTGTTAGTTGGAGGATGTCTTGGACACCACCTTGACAAAGTTAGCACTGAGTGCATTGTACTGTTAGTTGGAGAATGTCTTGAACACCACCTTGACAAAGTTAGCACTGAGTGCATTGTACTGTTAGTTGGAGAATGTCTTGAACACCACCTTGACAAAGTTAGCACTGAGTGCATTGTACTGTTAGTTAGAGAATGTCTTGGACACCATCTTGACAAAGTTAGCACTGAGTGCATTGTACTGTTAGTTGGAGAATATCTTGGACACCATCTTGACAAGGTTAGCACTGTATTATATTGTTTTATAGGTTGGATGACATGTTTTGGCAAGGGGTCAGGTCTTGTTTTTTCTTCAATAAAATTATTGTTAACCTTGATTTAGACAAATTCTAAAAGCAGTTTAAACTCAAGTACTTTTGTAACAAAGTCTTGCAATGTTTAATTAATGCCTGGGTAACTAGGAATGTCTTCATTCATAAGTTGTCAAAAATGTGCAGTGATTGCAGCATTTCTTTTTGTCAGAAACCTCTTTCTCTGCACATCCACAGTCTGATAGGGACAAGTTTCAGTTTGTTTACCTTGTACAGGCCTTCAAACACTTTCTGGTTTCCTATACTTTTTAGGTCCCTCCCTATTTTTGGGGAAAGGAAAGAGTGTATGTGTTATGTTTTCAAGTCAGTCTTTTGTAACAGAAACCTTTTGAGTGAAAATCTGGCTGATACTGATGTTCCAGATTTCACTGTTTACAGATTTCTGTAAATTTTCTTGGTATTGGAAGACTTTAATATATCTATGAAGCATGTAAAACCATAACAAACCCGAACTTCTAGGTAAGTACATCATTAATTACTAAATATTATTAATTACCATCCATTTCATTAACATGTTGCCCTTTGCCTCTGATATTTTACTATTAGGGCTTGTTTTTTCCTGATATTTATTCAAATTTTTCTTTAAGTCATCCTTAAAATTACCCCTGTTTTTCCTTGATAGGCCGTTGGAAGGCTTGCATTATTCTGCAGAACTTTACTTTTTATAACAAACTATTTAAAGGTGAACAAAAACTTCAGGTATACTTTATTCAAGAAAACGTGATCTGTAATTATGTTCACATTTAGCTATCATATTTTTCAAATCCATTACTAATATTTCATGCTTTTTTTAAATTTCAAAATACATGTTTTTAAATGGAAAACAAAATAATCTTATGATTGGTTAATGTAAATCTTGTATTGTTCCAGCTTACATTGGAGGAACTACAAGCTAATTATGAGAAGGAAGCAGAGAAATTAAAGATGATGATGCCAGATGAACCTGTGGAAGAAACAGGTTTGCACATTTTTATGTCTTTACAATTTTTTGTTATGCCAACATTACTAGGTTCAGCCCTCCTAGTGATTTAGCTGTAAGCCTAAAGACTTATCATGTTAAAATAAAAAACTGGGTTTTGATACCTGTGGTGGGCATAGCACAGATAGCTCTTTGTGTAGCTTTGTATCTGAAAACATACAAACAAAACTAGGTCCAAAATTATTCGTGAAAACCACAGTAAATGGAACAAACTGTCAAAAGAAAATGTGTATGAATGTTTCCAAACTAGTTCCTCCAATATCAAGACTTCTGATAGTTTGTTTAATTTACTGTTCTTTTTCACGAACTGCTACACACAGTTGTTGTTCTTTTATTATCAAGCTAATGTAGGAGTGGTTTGACTCTTTGGCTAATAATTTAATGTAAAAAAAGGTATTTTCTTTCATGCAAATAAAAAATTTTTCGGCAGATTTGAATATACTTGTGATGAGAATGGTGTTATATTTTTGCCAATTTGTTTGTTTTCCATTTTTAAAATAAAGAAAAAAAATTAGAAATTAAGTTTTTATTTCATGTAAAGTATAGAAGCATTATGTAATAGACTTTTTAAACTTTTATTCACTTAAGTCCAACTTTATATGACAAAATTTGTGGTGTTCTAAAAAAATATTTAAAAATAAATGTTCTTTATAGTGACAGAAAAATCAGCCTAAACTGAAAAAAACAATTAAATTACAAGATTTTGATATTCTTACCAATATCAAAATATTGGTTAGTTTTTATTAATTTTATTGTTTATAAAATATATTTTGCTAAGTACTGTTTTATAGATTTGTTGAACTATCTTGTAATTCATTGGTATTAGATATTGAGTTTTTCTATTTTTTCTACACCTAATAACATTCGTATTTAATATCTTGTATACTAAAATTTATTTTTTTTTGCTCATTAACAAAGAGGGAGATTTTCCTGACAATATTTGTGCTGGATTGTTAAGATGATAACATTTGGGTGTTTTAGATAGCATAGTTAGCTTTAACTATGATTAAATGTTTAGTGTTATACCATACAATGAGGATTTCTACTGAAAGAAAGGCATACTTAATACATGTGTTAAAAGAACAACACAACATTAGTAGGTACAAAATAGGCTTGAATCACGTTATCAGGTGGAGTATATATATACACTTTTGATATATATTTAGTTTTATATCAGATGAGAGTTAAAAGTTGAAAGGTAATTTTATTCAGCCAGTTGCCAGTTTAAATTCATATTTAATGCTAAATAACAAAACCTTTTTTATAGTACATTACATGATATTATCGCTTCCACCTTCATAGGTGCCAAATTTCTTTTACATTAAAGTTCAATATCAGTCTAAGTGGCAGAACTTTAACGTTTTTAAATTATCTCTTTTAGCCTTTTAGTGTGGGATAAGAGTGAAATAATTAAACTGTATTAAAAGCAACCTAATTAAAAATATACTTGTTGTAATTCATAAATTATATTGTATGGTATATGAGCAATAGATATATTTTTTTCTCTATGAATTCAGTGCATTTTGAAATTAATGTAGTTTCCTCTAATACAAGATAAGACAGACATATAAAGTTTAACAGATAGTGTTGTTTTATTCATGCAAATTTCTGTTTTAAATTTACTTATCAGATATAGGAGGTGATTTAGATAGTAAATGGGAAGGTATGTCCCAAGACTTACTGGCAGTAATTCAAGAGACAAATGAAACGAATAATGAAGAAGATACCGATGAGGATGGAGAAACTGATGACAGTGTTTTAATATCTCAGTAAGTAACAAAAAAAAAAGGATCAACTATGGAGGAAGCTTAATTTTTATTTCAATGAATCAAAGAATATTTAATTTTTCCCGAGAAATCTTCCCTGTTTATATTTTTAGAATTGTTCTGACTGTCTCACAGTTGCCTCATTTCAGAAAAACAAAATATCAGGAACAAAATGGTCTGTTTACATAATGGTTTGACATTTCAATGTGGTATACATTTTTGAAATCACTTTTGGTGTTAACATTATGACTGTTTCAATTTGCAGTGTGTGCCACATTTGTGGTGTTGAGTTTTATGTGTAGGCTAGCTTATCAAAATGGAAATGGGAAATTATGCTTAAAGTTTAATATCATGCTCATTGAAATTAATGTTTTGTAATGAAATTCATTAAAATTTAGTATCTCGATAGGAATTTTATTACATATTAAAACTAGATTTTTTTATTGGTGTTGCATAACAGTTTATATCTGGAGATGATATTTTATTTCTGTCAACATGTTCTTACATCTGATGAGTTGTAAAATTAGTGTAAACTTTTGTTTTATCATTTCTAATTTCTATTTATAACCCATTACATCTGTAAGGGTATTTACAAAGATACGTCAGCTGCTAGATGATGGCCATTATCGAAAAGCTGTCTGTACTACTAGGCAGGCAATGAAGTTATTTCCTGACCATCAGCTGTTCCTTTCTGTCCAGTCTCAAGAATCGGAAGAACCATTAAAGTAAGTGTATTAGTAATATACTTTAATGTGAGTTAAGT
The DNA here is from genome assembly GCF_000517525.1 of Limulus polyphemus. Taxonomy (NCBI): domain Eukaryota; kingdom Metazoa; phylum Arthropoda; class Merostomata; order Xiphosura; family Limulidae; genus Limulus; species Limulus polyphemus. The sequence goes on from NW_013666259.1 coordinate 369,194, forward strand.
ATTTTAGTTTAAAAAAACGTTTTTATTAGAAGTTAATTTTTTAACATGTCACAGCAAAGCAAACCAGGTTTTTGTGAGTTTATTTTTGTTTATGATGAAAAAATGGACACTGGAAAAATTACAATAACATTTTAAAATGTAATGGAATTAATTGTATTAAGCTTATCTTCATAACTTTTACTTGCAGTGTAAACTTTATTATCTTCTCATTTTAAAATGTAATGGAGTAATTATATTAAGGTTATCTTCATAACTTTTACTTGCAGTGTAAACTTTATTATCTTCTCATTTTAAAATGTAATGGAGTAATTATATTAAGCTTATCTTCATAACTTTTACTTGCATTTTAAAATGTAATGTATTTTTGCCTTTAGAGGGAAGAAATGGTTAGACATATCTAAGATGAAGATAATAAAATTAGTATTTGTAGAAATATACACTTACAATTTGCATGGATTGGGCATGATGTAATGGATTGTTGATCTGAGAGTTAAATTTTCATTGCTGCAAAAAAACTGCGTGTCCATACTTTGGATCCAAGGGTATGCTAAGAGTGATGGTCAAATTCTGCTTTTTAATTAGAATAACCCAAGAGTTGATAGTGGATGTTGTTGCAATCTCTCCATTCTATCAATGTTAAACATTTAGGGACAACTAGTGCAGATAGCCTTTGTTTAGCTTTTTACGAATATCGAAAACAGTGCAGTTTACTTGATATATAATTTCTTCTCTTGTTAAGCAATGTTCTGTGCCCATTTACTAACAAATATACAACTGAGACTTAATTGTACGAGCGATGTTTATGGTAAGAAAACTGCCAATAAATATGTTTTAAGTGAGTTAAAAATACATATACTTTCATGTACTAAAACTATAATGTGCTTTTTTTCAAACTCTTTAATTGTTTTTTTTTATCTAAGCATAAATTGTATTTTTTGTTGGTCAGATCTACACTCTCAGATTCAAAAGAGGAAGATACCAAAGATAAAGATGTCCCAGATATTTTTAAAATTCTTCAGTCTCTGTATCTTGGTAAGTAATTTATATTTCAGTATGAAATTAAGTCATTTATTTTCTTCTTTTATCAGTCTCTTTTGAGAATATATGTGGCTTAGTGTTTAGATTCATAGTTTGCCACAAAAACACTTACTACACTTTGGGACAGCTGTGTGTGTAATGAGAGTGATGGTCAAATCCCACTTTTTTTTTAGACAAGATTAGCTCAGGAAATGATAAGTGGATGCAGTTGATAAGCAGTATTATCTCTAGTCCATGAGTACAAAATTAAGAATGATTATTTGTAGTTTGCTTCAGTAAAAATTCTAACAGATAAACAATCTCCCTCTTTCTACCTGTACCTACCTGAAATAATACTTCCAATTTGCATTTTAGCACAATTTAAAGACTGTTTAATATCAGCAGAATATTCAAAATGGATCAAGTTGTATTCTATTTAGAAACTTTTTGCTCTCCAATATTTTGTAAATAATTTGTAATACTGTTTACATAGTAAGCACCTTTAAAATATAAAATCGTATTTATAACTTTGTTATATAAAGAGTTCTTTTTTTGTAACTAAACCTTGGGGATTTTATTTTTACTGTGTATACTTTTGGTGTTTTTGTTGTTGTTGTTGTACAGAGTATGATAATTTTTCTGGTATATTGTAATGTGCTGTTAATTAATGAATGTTAATGTGCTGTTAATTAATGAAGCATTTATTTCTTAACAGATATAATTTGAATTAACAAATGATTATTTAATGTTAGACATTTAAAAAAAGATATTGTAATATCATTTTCAAATTCCTTGCAAATTTATGTTGATATATAGGTTCAGGTAACCAAAGTGACAACCAGTTGCCTCATTTGGAAATGGAAGATAAAGTAGTTTCTGAAGTTGCTATGGAAACTGAACATTCATTGGGTGACAGTGGAAACACAGAACATAATGTTGTGAATGAGGTCACCAAGCAACAAATATTAGTGCAGTATCTGAAGGTTAGTTATGGCAATAATTTCAAAGATTTGATAATTTTTTCTAACGGTGATAACTTTGTAAAGTTATAAGAGTTCTGAGGATTTAAGTATCAGTTTTACCATTTAATATTAGAATGTTAAATTTGATACTAACGATTAGTAATATAAGATTATAAATTCTTGTGTTGAATTTATTGACTTCCGTTAGAAAACCTTGAGAAAGTTATGTTTTTTTCATTTTGGAATATGTAGACTGATGAAATAAAAATACCAATTTTTAACAATGTTTAAAAGGCAAATGAATCCATTGTATTGTGTGCATGTTGGTGTATGCTGTTTTGTTTTATTGGGCATGGCCTATTAGTTTTCATACCAGGCTGAATTTGAGGGTTCATGGTTAACATTTTGTTGGCAAAAAAATGTGCTTTGCACTTTTGTGCCATGTGTGCATTACAATAGTTGTAGTCAACTTCCACTATTCAATTAGAGTTGGCTGTGGGTGCTGTTGACTAGCTGCTTTCTCTCTTAATATCGTGGTAGATTTAGTTTCACCGAGTGTTCAATGAGTAATCAGAAAGAAAATACAGAATAACTCTGACCTTAATTAAGTTTGACACAAACAAAGAGACTCAGACGCAAGTTGCACAGAGTAAAACAATCTTTATTTAAATGAAACAATTATCATTGTTAATGACAAGTGTAAAGTGTGGTTTCTTTACTGGAAACAAGAGATAGAATATTAAGTTTTAAAGTTAAGATTTACAGTTCTAATTATAATTTGCAAGTTAAAGTTGAAGATAAAATTAAGTTAACCTGAATCAAGTTGTATTCTGTTTAAACTTCTCTAAAGTAAATTAGTTATTCATTGTTGTCCCAGACTGAGAAAACATGACATTATGTACCAGGAAAAATAATGCCATTGTTTTCATGGTGGAGGTGATATCCATGTGATTGACAGTCACTCTCACTACAAAGATCACTGTAAGTTTCTATACAGTATGTTCGATGTTACAACAGTTTTTCCCATGAGGAAGTACATGTGATACCCTTGTTGATTGACCTAGTTCTGTGAGTAACTAACTAGGGTGAGACGAACTTAGTGGATGCCATGACTAACATTCTGATAAATATGTAAACATGGGAGGGTCAAAGTGCATATGTCATGACATTCAAAATTTAAACTACTATGTTATCAGTGTCGAATCAGCCAAGTTCGTGTCCCCAAATTGACCTTTATAATTTCCATACCATAACTTCTAATATGTTTTGTGTATCATCACAAAATTTTGCAAGCTTTCAGTAAGCATTAAGAGTCATTTTTAGACAAAAATCAGAATGTTTAATGAAGTATTTTAATTAAAACTTTATACATGAATATATGGAGTGAAAGTGTTGACTGCTTAAGAATGCAAAGTGATTTTCATGTTAAGATTAAAAATCTGAAAAACCTCAAATTTCATTTGCATAATCTTGAAAACTTCCTAAATAATTTCAAACCTTTTTCAGTAAAACTTTGTATCTTATCCGTTATTTTCTCTACCCTAACTCTGTATAAGTTGGTCAATTTGACTGAACTCATAACCACACAAAAAAAATTTTAAATAAATCTACATTACCCCTTTTTTTCTTTCTAGAATGACTTAAAATTGTAACATGAAACTCCATTTGTTTATCCTAAATAGCTTTGAACTATGTCTAGCTAATATTTCCACCATAAAATTTGTAAATGACTTGGCAAACATGTATTAGCTCATGTTATTCTATCGAATTATATAATGCACGGGTTACCTGCAAGTTGCTTGTGAGCATACCTCGTGAACAATTTTTATTACTATTATCCTTTATTTTACCTAATCTATCTATCATTTTAGTTACTTTTATAATAATAATAATAATAAACAAAGAATGTACATGGAAAATAAGAAATAAAATACTTAGCTGTGTCTTCTTTTTCTTCTTTTTTTTTTTGATGTTGACTGTTGATGGAACTTAACCTTCTTTTTTATACTAATGGTATTACTGCACAAAATAATTTCTATTTAATTAAGTAATGCACCAAAGAACACAAAATAATAACATGCAGAAAGCAGACAATGTCCCATAACTATCACAGTTTTTCTGGCTTTCTAACTATGTGACAAGAGTTGTTAAAAATTCATATTAGCTAGTCAGTGTGTTTCCCATGGGAATAAAGTTTGAACTGGAAGCGAAACAGATAATTCTCCATACAGAAAGCAACTTGGTATAATACATCATTTGATAGATCAGAACATTGGTTTTCTATTGGTTATGAATAATGTAGTAGTAAATGTCACAATTCTCATACTAGGGGAAATTCAGGATCTTTTTTTTTAAATATTTCCTTGCAAATTTAAAACTTATATGATGTTAAAATTTGGATTATTAGCTACATTTTTATGCCAAGTTTATTTGTATACCATGATAAAAAAGTAGTTTAATTAAATTTTGAATGTAACTGACTAAAACCTCGTGACATGCTTGGAAAAAATGTCTGTAGCAAAAGTGTGTTAAAGAAAGTAGTTCCAGAAAACTGTTAGGTGTTTCTGCTTCACTTTTTGAAGTTATTTTTTTTGTAGAAAGCTTGGTCAAATCATTCTTAAACTTCACCAAAAAGGAAAAAAATTTGAAGAAATAGGGAGAAGTTAACTAGACAGTGAACCAAATTTCAACACCAAAAATCCACATGTTAAATAATGTTATGAGGATTTATGTGTCATTATTGGTTGGATAAAGTTGGAGACTAAATGTTAGCTTTATTGTGTAACTACTTTATTATTAGTATTAGGCATAGCATGATCTCATCAATGTTGTGAAAAGCAAGTAACCAGAGAATAAATACAAAGTTGAAGTATTCATATTTGCATTTAAACTCGTATAGAACTTGGATAAATTGCGACAAACGTTTAGAAAATTTATTTTAATGTTAGTTAATTGTAGAATGTTTTTCTTATAAAGTTAGATATTTTCAGCTGCTGAAAATTGTGTTGAAAATATATATAAATTTTAATTCTGGTTTATTTTATTTTTTACTGTTTAAATACCCTGTCTTGAAAATTTTTTGTCTTTCAGGGTTTTGTTTCATACATACATCTGCATTATTTACTACACTTGTGTAATGATGCAGTTCTGAATCATTCAAGTGGTGTAAGGTAGTTTGTGTTGTTAAAAAGCGATAAGTGGTGGGTTAACCTCTTAGTTAAGTTGTTTATGTACAACAGGTCTGAGGTTTGGTCACAAGCTTGGAAATTACAAAAATGGAGTTAACACCAACTAGTATTTGCTCCACAACCTTGAGACAAGGCCTAAAGACTGGCCTTGTTTGTGAAAGGGGAAGAACCTGTAGCTTGAATTGTTAAAAAAAAAGCCTTAATAACAATAGTCAGTTGTTTAACCCTTTGAGCATATGGAAATTTTGGAGTTTTGTGACATAAGATTAAACTCACAAACACTTGGGATACAAGTGAATGCTTTATCAACCGAGCTATAGGATTAATCCACTTCAGTTACTACTTAGACACTTTTATAACACCTCTCACAACTAACATTCATCATCAGGCCTTGTCTTAGGGCCATGGAATGGTCCTACCTTAGGTGCCAGTTTTTGTGTGGTAATATCAGTTTTTGAATCTCCTGTAAAAATCAGGAGTGCTCTCACTACAAGCGAGCACTCTGCCAGCTAACAGATTAATGCATTATCAGTTGTTATTAAGGTAATTTTTAACAACTCAAACTACCACATCACAAAAAATGTATTACCTCAAGTACGTATATTGTATCATCATATTTCTAAGAGTTTTCAGTCAGGATATTCTATTGATTCATTTTGTTCGTAATGTACATATCTTAAAGCATTTAATTAGCTGCTCATTTGTTTCTATAACAATTGAACAATAAAGGTTTTTTTCTTTTACATCCTTGTATGATTGAAAGTTAACCTTGCAGATGTGTCTTTACATCAAAATTTTAATTTATATTCTTTTAAAGGACTCTGTACAATTTGCTCAGAAGATTCAAGTAGCACTGCCTGTAGTATGTCAGTTACTTGGCTCGAGGACAGTCTCTGATGTACTAGAAGCCATTGATTTTTTTGTCACAGCCTTTGAGTTTGGAGTACGGGATGCAATGTCTGGAATCCAGCGTATGCTGCTGCTAGTATGGTCGAAAGAAACTGCTGTTAAAGATGCCGTTGTTAGTGCATACAGAAGGCTTTACTTGTGTCCCGAAGGTGGAAATACCAGGTACGTTTTGGGTCTGTTAGATAATTATGACAGGTTTTGATTTTTGTTAAGTATTGAAGAATAATTCTACCACTATTATTTGAAAAAGTTTGTTTTCTTACAATTATTAAAAAATGGAAAGAGCCATGCTGTTAAAGCATAAGTAAATATCTTCTACGGAAAGAGCCGTGCTGTTAAAGCAGAAGTAAATATCTTCTACAGAAAGAGCCGTGCTGTTAAAGCAGAAGTAAATATCTTCTACGGAAAGAGCCGTGCTGTTAAAGCATAAGTAAATATCTTCTACGGAAAGAGCCGTGCTGTTAAAGCATAAGTAAATATCTTCTACAGAAGGAGCCGTGCTGTTAAAGCAGAAGTAAATATCTTCTACAGAAAGAGCCGTGCTGTTAAAGCAGAAGTAAATATCTTCTACGGAAAGAGCCGTGCTGTTAAAGCAGAAGTAAATATCTTCTACGGAAAGAGCTGTGCTGTTAAAGCAGAAGTAGATATCTTCTAATAAAGTTGTGATGTTTGTGTAAAAGCTCTCCAAGTCTTCAGTGGGAAAAATAATGAATATTTTAAGGGATCAAATAACTTAGCAATCTGTTTTAAATAACTTGCTTTTGCTTAAAAATGCATCAGTTTTAGGTAGAATGTATTTTGCAAAAGTTTTGTTTTCTAAAGTTTGGCAGTGTTAAAAAATATTTTTTCTTAGTAGTTTTAAAGATTCTTACATAATCCATTTCTTATTGCTTTTCTTTGGTTGTTATTAAAAATATATCTAATTTTTTAAATATGTTTGTCAATTTCAGCTTATTTGATGGAAATTTGTTTTTTAATCTTAGGGCTAAGGCAGTGGCTGTTGTTCAAAACCTTACGGCCTTAGTTCAAACATGTAACTTAGGTGAAAGGACTTCCCTTGAACATTTGGTATGTAAATATAATAAATACTAATTAATTTATTATCACAGCTTGTTTTAAATGAAAGGAACATAATTCATAATGTGAATTGGAGGTATTTCAGTCAAAGTATCTTGGTTAAAAAAAATTTAAGTTTTTTTAAAAAAATAAGGTCTTGATTTCTGATAAGACATCAGATAGCCATTTGTAAGCATGTTTTATATTTTCTACTTTAGCAAAACCTAAACTGTTATTCAGAAATATACACATCAGTGTAATCATTTACCTCAGTGAACCCATAATTTAAAATTTCTGTTATTGATTAGGCTTCACACACTCAGCTCATTTGCTTTATTCTTATACATTTTTGTTAAAGGCATCTCCGTTAAATATAAAAGCATCAAGTGGATTGATTAAACTTGCTTGATTTTAGGGTAGGATAACATGGAAACAGTTCTTAATATACAGTATCATAATCTATAAAATTAGTGAAGAGAGAGATGCTGTTTTAAATATCTAGTTTTGGTAACAGAGTACTGTGTTTGTAATTAAAGAGTTTTTATTTCAAACCAAACTTGAGTTTGCTGTTCGAGCTCAGTTTATTCTTTGCTTAACAATGCACAACCTGCATTTTATGTGAATTTTCAGTTTTTCTATTAAACATCAGTGTATCTGAATATGACATGTACAAGGAAGGGCTTCAAGAAATACTTCTTTCTAGTTCAAAATTCATATGCTAAGCTTGAGCAGCACTGCACTGCTAATCTGACTTTATTACCACAATCAATCTTTAGTACCAATACCTTATTTTGTTTTACAATTCTAAAGATTTATTCCCAGTATATGGAATATTTATACAATAATACATAGGTGGTCAAGTTGAAGATGTTTATTTTATATGAGTTAAAACATTTCTAATTCAGCTGGAAGAGTTCATGAAGTCTGGGGACCTGAGCTCAACGGTTATCCAGGTTCTTTGGGAACGGTTCTCTAAAAGAGGGCCTAGTGTTACTTCACACGACAGCCATGCTGCTTTAGTGTTGCTCGGAATGGCTGCTGGGTAAGTAGACATTACATTAGAAAGTTTAATAAAACAAGTATTGTAACACTGTATTTCTTTTACTTTTACTGGAAATTATGTTTTTTACAGCTGGCCCAATAATCTGAAGTGTCAGCACTAGTGTTAAACTAGAAATCATGGTGTTTGGAACTGATTCAATAATCTGGTATCCTAAGTTAATATTCTGTACTACTTGGTGTGCTTCAAATTAATTGATAGTAAGAAATACGAACAATACGTCATTTTTTATTGTTGGGGCTTTAGTAAGTATTCTTAAGAATGGTAATTTGATGACTTAATTAATCGTGAGTGTAGGTATGAAGCAAAAAATCTTGATTTTAGACATTAAAGTTGTTTATCATTATACAGTACAAAAATGGTCAACTCTTTTTACTGCCATGTGCACATAGATCCCCCCCCCCCAATCTGGTATAGTGCTACCATGAACATGAAGCCCCAAAAAATGGTGTTCCCTTTCTAACTTTCCAACATTTACCAGTTTCAAGTAATGAAATATTAAAATTTGTCTTTAAAGTATTTGAACTTAAAATGAGTGAATTGACTTAACTTTGTGAAACAAAAATCAGTGACAGTTGGGACACTTAACTATCAGTAGAATGATGCAACTTGGTTTTTTAAATATTTCGTGCAGAATTTTTATGGTTCTTTACCTTTTTTTTAAAAGAATAGTGCCTCCCTTTTTTTTTGGACTAAAATGTGTAAAATTTCTTGGCAATAACTAAAGTTGCAATTTGCGATTTTGTTTTGTACTCATGGCAAGTCTCCTGTGTTGTGATGCATTTTGGCAGACAGTGCTAAAATGCTTAATTGATGATGATATTTTTTATTTTGAAATTAACTTAGAACATTTATAAGACAACTGAGCCATCAGTAAGACTTACACAAACCTGGAGATTTTTTTTATATACTTATTATATATTTGTGAATATATAGTGTTCTGGTTACTTCATTTATAGACAGAAAATACTCAAACATTTATTTCAGTGTTGGGGTATTGGATCTGTTAATGTGTCTTAAAAAAAAACAATTTATCACTTTGTTGAATTTTGTTAAACTGAACAATCAAATTGTTTGGCACATTTTTATGAACAGTAGTTCAATTTTTAAAAGTCCGTGAGTTTTTAAATTATAATTTTAATATAATATAAATTATGCACAAAACTTCTATATAATCTGGGGATTAAACTTTTAAAGTTTCATGGATATCATTTTTCATTTGGTTTAGTCACTTTATTTTCTTGCTATAAAATAATGAATTTGGTTTATATTCCAGAGATTTCACCCACCTCTGGAACACCACTCATGGTTAGTTTTTCTCTGACAATAAGTTAACTGCTTTGTTTTCAGTCTTCAAAGTTTGCATAAACCCTTAGATCGGGTTTGTAGGTGTGGTTCTCAAAATATTTCCCATATGTGAAACAGCTCTTCTAATTGGTCATAAGTACCTATCAATATAAAATTTGGATCCCTCTGTCTAAATTAGATTACTAGTTGGCATTGAGTTTTAACAGTGATGAAGGATAGAGGCATGAAATAAAACATGAACATTTGTTTTCTGTTGGTTTCTAATTTTTACTGGTATCTTTGTCATTAACATTAGTGTTGTCTTCTACAGTGCTGAAGTTGAAATAGTGCGATCAAACATTGATATCCTAGTATCTGTGGGTCTAGATCCTGAGGCAGGGGGTGACTTTCAAATAGTGCGAGACACATGTGCCACACTGTTGAAACTGACAGGAAATACCAAGGTAATAAGACTACATTTTGTAAAACAAGGAATTACTATAGTAATAAGACTGCATTTTGTAAAACAAGGAAGTACTATAGTAATAAGACTGCATTTTGTAAAACAAGGAAGTACTAAAGTAATAAGACTGCATTTTGTAAAACAAGAAAGTACTATAGTAATAAGACTGCATTTTGTAAAACAAGGAGGTACTAAAGTAATAAGACTGCATTTTGTGAAACAAGGAAGTACTTTTGTAATTAGACTGCATTTTGTGAAACAAGGAAGTACTAAAGTAATAAGACTGCATATTGTAAAACAAGGAAGTACTATAGTAATAAGACTGCATTTTGTAAAACAAGGAAGTACAATAGTAATAAGACTGCATATTGTAAAACAAGGAAGTACAAAGTAATAAGACTGCTATTTTGTAAAACAAGGAAGTACAATAGTAATAAGACTGTATTTTGTAAAACAAGGAAGTACTAAAGTAATAAGACTGCATATTGTAAAACAAGGAAGTACTAAAGTAATAAGACTGTATTTTGTAAAACAACGAAATGTTGAATATGTCCACTAGATCATTCATTAACATATTAGGTCACTAGATGATTCATTAACATATTAGGTTTGATTTATCATAATCTTTAACTTCAACTTGTTAATAAGGTTTTCAACATTTTGACATTTTTAAGACATAACTTTGATAATAGTTGAATATTTTATGATAAGAAAAGTTATCAGTGTGTTTCAACCTCAATGTTCTTCTTTTTTATCAACAGCCAAGTGTAGAAGCCAAAAATCCTCCTTTAAAATTTCCTAAAGACCATGAAATTTTTGTCAAGTTGAGTGACATTCTTGTTCGAGGTTCGTATAAATCTTGTATTTGGCCAAAATGCTGTGTATAATCATTGGAATTTAGAAGAAAGAAGAGCACATAAAATATGTCTGTTAGAGAGACAAGATGTTTAAAATAATATCAGTTATACATTGATCTATGTTATGAAATATCATAAGGGATATAAAGAATGTACTTTTCTTTGTTATAGTAGCAAAGTAGGCTTACTTGTCTTATGGCTTATTAGTTAGTGGAGAAAGGTCACTTGAGAAGGTTCCTTTGGACACAGTTAACTAAGAATACAAAATTCAAAATTGTGGTTATCACTCAAACTTGTATTCAAGGATCATTACTCTTACTTGAAATAAAAAAGCCAAATCCATCAGAAGATCAGTATGTGTCCAAAATAAGATTAAATACATAAAAATTCAATGAAAAATTAACTGATCAATATTGTTTAATATCAAGTGAGAAAATGTCAAATTAAATCTAAAGTAATAAATAAAAGATTTACGTGAATGGTTTGAAGCTAGGCAAATGTTTATGATATGGTGTTTGAGTTTTTCCTCATTTCCTGCAGCACAAAAAGCTAGGTTACTTGTTTAGATATGCTTTAATTATCGTTAATATTGCTGTTACACATTTTAAAATTCTTATCATATGAAGTATTTGTTTTTGTAGGAGCATTATACAACCTAATGCAGTTTTTGGTTGTTTTTTTTTTATAATAAAGTAATTATGTATTGTAACCAACAGAGAACAGACAAGTTTATTGTTTGTTTGTTTCAGGATAGTCAGTCAGCAAGCTATTTCAGATAACTTCTAAAATTTCAAATGAATTTGTTAAGTTTTTAATGTGGATAAATGTGATCTGTGATTGCAAACAAAACAAACATTGATTCTTTGGCCATACACATCTGATTCAAACAAAAACAGAATTGATTTATGCTAACTGATCTTAATACTTCTCTCAAGTGAAAATATTAAACTGTGTCAGTGAAACAAGGTTACAGTTGTACAAAGATGGTAATTGTATACATATCGAATTATACATAATTAACAACAAAAAGACTTTTGTTTAAACGTGTACAATATAGGTATGGAGTAACACTGTTAAAACATCAGTTTAGTATAAAAAAACATCTTTTATTTTTAATATGAGTTACACTCTTGTTTTAGTATAAAATACAGATTTTATGTTTATTATGAGCTACATTCTTATTTTTGTGGGTCTGGTTTCTATCATACCTTTCAGTGGACTCAATTTTTAAGCTCATTACATCCAAAAACTCACTTCCAATAGGTCTGCTATTTGAGTAATAAATAGAATTAGTATAATTTTTACTGGGCCATGAGGCCTAATTTTTATAAGAAGTCTGGTAATTTTATGCTCTCACATACATTAATGAAATTACTTGTAGCATGAATACAGAAGTAAAACAAATACTAGAGATTGATTGTCATATAGAATTGATGTGATGCTACTTTATTATTAAATTAAATACAGGCATTATTGTCAAACTTCTCTTAATCAGAAAGTCTGCAGCTTTGCAAAAGCAGAAAAAAAAATCACAAACTTGATTTTATTTTCAAGAAAAAACTAATTAAAGAGAAATATTTTCAGTATAGACAGTTTAATTGATTCAAGAGTTTATTGTGTTTATTTTAATTTATGTTGCTACAGCCTACTCTGATATTATTTTATTGTAAACAGCAGCAACAATTATTTGATTCTATAAATGTGAAAGAGATTGAATTCTAGACTAAAAAATTGGAAAATATAAGCCTGTTTGGAACTTCATAGAATTTTTTGAAAAAGTTGAGGAAAGAACAAAGGTTCAAATTTTGCTCATTTTGAACTCCACTTATGTTTGGTAATGAAAGTGTTGATGAATATTTTTAGTTTTGTGTCACAAATACAACTTGTAATGTTAGAGATCATGAGTAATTTATGTTAGAACACATGTTTTATATTTTGAAAATCTTATTTTGAGACATTAAAAAAAATATTGTGGATATTTATTATTTTGTTTCATATATTTTCTGAATTTTCAAACTGAATGCAACTTAAAACTTGAGAAGTTTGTGGTATATTTTTAAACATATGCTTTAGAACATTTTGTATGTTTAATGTGGTTTCTATGGCTCATCGGTAGTGCTCTTATGGAGGTACTTTGTATTGTGTGGTTTAAACTTGTCGAAATTTTTTTTGTGATAGGAACACGTGAGATATTGTAATGTTAACAGAATATAGAGATCTTTTAATATTTTGCTGAGGTAGATTTTAAGATTAATGATGATGTATTAAAGTATCGTTATTTTGTAAACTTTCACATATATTTTTGTGATAGGTTTACTAAAATTGGATGATACGAGTTATGTTCCAATGGTTGAGCAGGCAGTAAATGCCATCTATAAACTTGGAGAACATCCTGACCTAATCTGTGGAGATATACTAAAACAACTTAACCAGGTCCTGCTAAACAATCCTGATACAGGTACTAAAGCTACTGTTTACATGATTGTTTTCTTGATGCTCTAGTTTTAATGCAGTAGTGTAAAAGCTTGTTTTCAAACAAAGCTATATTGAGCATGTAGTTTCTATTGGAAATGTTTCTGTGAATAATTTTTCTTAAAGAATTGTTCAATAGTAAAAATACTGGTGAGTGTTGGTTGTGTGAATTGCATTTATAAGATGACAAATGGCTGTGAGTATAGTACAGAGACCATTTTATAAAACAGCTCTGAAAGAATCTGGAGATGCTGGTGAGCAGACTTCAAAACTGAGACTTGAGAGTGCTGTACTGGCAAGGTTCCTATCATTCGCTGGCCATGTAGCCCTTCAGCATCTGGTTTATCTTGATGTTAGTGTTTTTACCGAAATAAAACGTAGACAGTTTGTACAAGAACAGAAGAATGAAAGTCTGATAAAGAGGAAGAAAAGACAATCAGCATCTAGTGTTTCAGAACATTCAAAACTTAAGGTGAGAATTATACATATGAAAAGTTTATCTTTTACTGTTCTATTTAATGAAAAAATGCCTTTACACAAATTGAAATAAAATAATTTATATACATCTATAATAGTTTCCTTGCAAATTACATCTTGGCTTCTTTTTAAATAATAGTTATGCAAACTTGTAGTTTTTAAGTTGTTTTGTAATATAGCTAATATATTTTTAAAATGCTGTAATTGATTTGAACTCTTAAGTATTTTACTTTTGCCTGAACATTGTGAATCGGCTACATTTCAGGTCACAACACTCCCCTGTGAACTTTCATCTTTTAATTTTTAGAGTATTAATTCTGACTGAAATGGACAAGTTTAGTATACAAATTATTGTTTATTATTATTCTTGTTTGCAACATTATGAAACTCTTGATCTATGAACGTTGAGTTTAACAAAATCTAAGCTAATGTTTTGCTTTATCTCTTTGCAGCTTCTAAGTGATTTTCATGAAACTTGATGTATGATAACTGTGGTTACATCAGACTTGATGTGTGATTACTGTGGATACATCAGACTTGGTGTATAATAACTGTGGATACATCAGACTTGATGTATGATAACTGTGGTTACATCAGACTTGATGTGTGATTACTGTGGTTACATCAGACTTGATGTATGATAACTGTGGTTACATCAGACTTGATGTATGATAACTGTGGTTACATCAAACTTGATGTATGATTACTGTGGTTACATCAGACTTGATGTGTGATTACTGTGGATACATCATACTTGATGTATGATAACTGTGGATACATAAGACTTGATGTATGATTACTGTGGTTACATCAGACTTGATGTATGATTACTGTGGTTACATCAGACTTGATGTACGATAACTGTGGTTTTGACTTTTGCTAAATTGCTTATAAATAGTACATTATTGAATCAAGTGCACATAAAGATCTTTTATCTATGAATTTTTTGTTTGGTTTATGTTTTTTAGTAACTGATGGTTCATTTAATTAAAAAACTGTTTTTATTTAATTATCTACCTCTGATGTTTTAATAAGAAAAATTAAATTTCTCTATAATTTTAATATAGTTGTAACTTAATAAACTTTAAATAATTGCAATATAGCCTTTTTGGATGTTTTTTTTCTTTTTTTTGAGTTCTAAAAGTTTTGATTGTCACAGGATCAAGCATTGTCAGGAGAGATTGAGGAAGAACTGGGGTTAACTGGAGCAGTGGCTGATGATACAGAAGCTGAATATGTTTGCCAAGTTTGTGACAAAGAAATTGTCACAGGTAGGAAGTATTAACCGTTTCTGTTTTCATTCTCTTTTTTTAAATATAAACTAAAGCCAATTTTTAGTTTTATATTATTTATCTTTTGATAAAGTTTTCACTGAGAGAGGGAGACTGTATTATGACTTTTAAAATATCTCCATGTTTCTTAATCTAGAATAACAATGTTATAACTGTGAATAACCAAGTGCTTTATTTGTATTTATTTTTGAAAGGTATAGTGAAAGAGCTGTTTTTAGAAATTTGAAACAGTATTTTTTGACTAAAGTACAATTTAAAAAAAAAATTATAACTAACGTATCTTGTCCTTGTAAATTTGTACAAGTATATATATATATACACATATATTTATATATTAACAACCTCAAAGCAATCTAGTTTAACTGTTTTACTACCAAAAAGTCTTAATAATTCACACAAGATGTTTTTCAACCAAGAGTTCTTTAATGTCACACTTCACATTGTGTAGAAACTGCATACCATAGTAAAATGCTCATTTGGTGTGATAACAGGACACACAGTTTTCTTGAAAGTTATACCCTACTTGAATATGTAAAGGATAAGAAGTCCTTTAGTTGTTTGAGGGAGTCTACAACTTTTTGATACTTCCTAAAAGCTCTGAAGGAATCTACAAGATGCTTAGTTCTTTCTCTCCAAAGACTCGTTAAAAAAAAAGTTTAAAAGTTGGTAAACTGGTCTTTATCTCCAGTAGGCTGTTAACATTTTGAAAAGATAAACTATTAATATGAATACACAGTTTGCTTCAGAAAGATTAACAAAAGTTTGGCCATGCTGGAATGTTGAACCATTCTGCCGTTGAGGGATGATAAAAACTGAAACAAAACTGTGATGTGAAATTATTAGCTTCTTAGCTCATGGGAAGATAACAAGGTAGGGTTGGTCATAGAAAATGATCTCTTTTATTTTTGTTATGTTTTAGTCACCTTTAATTGTGTGTAAAGTAGACATTTTTTTCAATTCAAAGTCCTGTTTATTTCAATTGAAAGTAGAAACTTCTAAACTGGCATGCTGCTACATTCAGACTTCTGAGTTGTGGTCAAATTAGAATCATAATGCACTACTCAGTTTTTGACTTCTCTATTTTTCAGTAATAATTCTATAGTACCAGGAATTCTTAAGGTTTTAAAACTATTAAGACCATTGTTATTATAACACTGTTAAAAACTATGATGCCAATACAACTCTATGGAACAGTATAAAGTCTCCCTGTGGGTCAGTGGTAAGTTTACAGACTTAAAGTGCTAAAATCTATGATTTGAGTCTCTGCTGTGGACAGAGAGAGAGAAGATGATAGCCCATTGTGTAGCTTTGTGCTAAAACAAATAAGAACAGTAAAATCTTAGAGGTAGGCCTACCATTCCCATATAAATCATAGTAAATATACAAGCATCTCTACATAAAAGATCAACATTTATCTAGAGATATATAGTTCTTTGTTCTTACTGTGGAAAGCATTAATGATTTCAAGTAGAAAAAGAATCATTGTTAAACAGTATTCATTTTGATTCTTTAAGTCATCTCAGTTTAATTTATTTAAAAAGCATTTGTTATTTCTTTCTACTCTAATAAACAAGTGAGTCATTAAAATACAGCATTTTCACCATTAAAATAAAATGTCAAGTTGGCTAACAGACCCATTGTATGAATTCAGCAATGATTTGACAGATTTGAACATTTAACTGAAAACTTTACATTAGAGATGAAGTGAATTAAAATATTTATTATAACACTATTATCAACAAAAGTTATCTCTTAAAATATAAATTTGAAATTATGTAAATCAATACATGTATACATTTTTATATCATAAAAAAATTATTTTATTTTCCTGAATTTAGAAATACTTTGTATTTGTTTCATGTAGTTTTCTTCTCTGTTGATTTTATTATTATTATTATTGAAGGTGATAATCTACTTGGACTCGTCAGGCCTTTGATAGTTGCAGTGTGCAGTGATCCCGTTAAATATAAAAATCCACGTCTTCGTGCTGCAGCTGCTTTAGTTTTAGCAAAGTATATGCTGATTAGGTTAGTTAATCTTATTGTTTAACAAATGTGTTTAGAGAATTTACTAATTGAAACACTAACCATATTTGTTAAGCAAGATATTTTAGTATATATAAAATCAGTAAATCAATAGAAACTTTTTATTGTAGACATCATTATACAACAGTCATAATATAAAAAAATTAAATAAAGACTTAAATCCTTTCTTCACACATATTATTAAGTTTCACTTTGTGTATCCAGTGGTTACTGTGTCAAACTGTGGAGTTTAGATTACATGCTTCATGTTCTGTTACCATTCAGAATTAAACAAAAACTTCTTACATTGGAGCCATGGGTGTATTTTAGGGGTGATGGTTAAATCTCACTATTTGTTCTGATAAAAGTTAGCTTCAGGTGCTGTTGACTAGCTGCCTTCCCTTTATTATTTTAGCTCAATTCTTGGGAAGGAGGTGATTTGTAATAATGAGTGACAAAAATTATTTTACTTTTAAACTTGTCTCATCTAACTTTTAAGGCAGTTTTATTAATCTTTTTAAATTAGATTTTCTATTGTTTTTTATTATTTTTAAACCCATCAGTTGTTTTCATTCAATAAATGTTCAGAATATATACAATGTGAAAATGTTGATATACTTTTGCTTCTTCCTGTAAAGATCTACTGTTTATTAAACTAAATACATAAGAATTTCTAACCTCAAAGAATTGAAATTATGTAATGAGACTGATATTTGGAACCTTATGAAAGTTACTAGATCTTAATTAAGAAACTACAACACAGTTATTAGGTTTTAATTGACACTAAACTTCTAGTTCAAAGTCTCAAGAAGTATCTGTACAAACATAAATTCCAGGTGATAATTTCCTATATGTTTTTATGTGTATGCCTTAGCCACTCATTTTGTGAGTCTCAGCTTCCACTGCTCTTCACTATCATGGAAAAATCTCCCGAGCCTTTGATTCGAGCCAACACTATCATTGCCCTGGGAGACTTGTCATTTCGGTTCCCTAACCTTATTGAGCCATGGACGCCTCACCTTTATAGCAGGTATTGTTGTTATTAATTGCCCACACAATGTGGAGAATAAACATTTAAATAAAGTATCAGCTGGAGAGAGTTTAGTGGTTCTAGCAATCTTTGTCTGTTAATAGCTTTGTTGCAAAGCTTTGAACTATATTTGTATTATTCATATCAGATTATTAATTTACTCCAAATAGTTAATACAAAATTAATTTGATACAGGTTTTTCAGAAATATAATTAGCAGAAAGGGTATAGTTGACATGGACAAAGTTTCAGTCTGCTTCTGTGTATGTTTGTCAGGAAGCAGATCGAGACATTGTATAATCAACAGACAGATTGTCCACTTCTACATCTTTCAATTCGATTCTGCTTATAGAGGTTTGAGCAGATTTCAGTAAAATATATTTTAAGTGAAGTGTCAGGGTTGTGAACAGTTTTGAATTATCCTTATAAAAACAATGTTCAATCTGATAGTTGTATCTTTCCTCTAAATACTTGTACGAGTAGTAATTGATTTGATATTTTGTTTTAATAGAATATAAAATACAATGCTCAGTTCTTGTTTAGTATCAAAGTTCTAAGTAACATTTATAAGATGTGTGTATACAATGCAGTCTCGGCATTTGCCTATCACATATTGGTTAAAATTTGATATCTATATGTACATGCATGTGTTTATTACAGTAAGTTAACCATATTTTGAAAGTTCAAACTTAGATTTACTTGTTAATTAAATGTACATTAATGCATTTAAAGAAAAAATACTTCCTCAGTTTTTTATTCTTAATATACAGTAATATCAAAGTTGTTTTATATTGTGCAACAGGCTGAGGGACGATTCAGTACAAGTTCGTAAGAACACCCTTATTGTTCTGACCCATTTAATTCTGAATGATATGGTGAAAGTCAAAGGTCAGATTAGCGATGTTGCTTTGTGTATTGTGGATAACAAGGAAGAAATAGCTGGACTAGCAAAACTCTTTTTCCACGAACTCAGCAGAAAGGTTAGTTTCAGGTATATCCTTTATAAAAAGCATGTTTAAATGTGATGATTAAGGTTTTTCAATCGGCATTCAAAACTTGCATTGTTTAATTTCTGTTAAAATTACATTTTCTTGACAGATATTTATAAGTGAAGCTTTTATTTTATTTTAAACAGAGGGTGATCTTTATCTTCCTTATGGATAAAGTTTTGTGAAACTTGTTGGTTAACAAATTTCAAATAGAAAAAAAGTCATTATTATCTTGGATGAATCTTATTTATGAAAATTTTTTATTTAGTTTTCACAAGAGAACTTAACACTAATCATCCAGATTTTATGTTATTGTATGATTTTGAAAATACATAAGCTGCATGATTAAATAGATATTTACAATATAGCTTAAGTTATCTATATGGTTTCAAGTGTTTAATGATGCATGATTATCTAAAAGATTATTGAGCATGGACTTCTGAGATAGGTTTGAAGTGTTTTTTTTTAAACACCTCTGATTTTGAGCCACAATGGACAAACTAAGAGGAATGTGGAAAAAAAAGGAATATTTTGCCAACTTTTAGCATTAATCTGTAATTTATGACAGGAAATTGCTTGGGAGATTATAAAAAAATATAATAATGGAAGTTTGAATTTTCACTATGAGGAATTGACTAGCATACATGTGTGTTCATACAAGACAAGAAACACTAAAGAGGTCATGCAGATAAAAACAGCCATATTTTGTATTCAGAAATTTGCTGGACTTCAATTTTCAAAATCAGTAGTATACTCATAAACGTGTAAGCATACAAGAACTTATGGAACACATCTTTTATATATATATTACAGCATCAACACGACCACAGGTTAAATATTTGAAAAAGACCAATATTTTTATTAATAAAGATTTTGTGTATCTACTTGGAAAGGTTTTGGCACATTTAGGTATTTTTTAGTTTATGAGAAAGATTAATTATAAATTTCACACTCAATCGTTATTAGTAGTAATACTTATTACCAGTGTTACAGAAGCCTTCAAGAACAACAATATATATTTCAAATATTTTGCCACAGTGCAGAATGTTTCAAAAAAATATTTGTTTCTGCTTTTGTCTATAAGAGCATTGATTATTCTAGTCACTTACAAAACAATGGTTAACCCTGTAAATAAACCATAGACTGTTTCATCAGTTTGCTCAGCATCATCAAACTCGTCTTCGAACGAAAAGCAAGGCAGGCTAATGCATTTTCCACCATATTGGAAATGCTGACTTCCTGTACTCGCTTACTTGATTCTTCTACTGAAAATAGAACATCGAGAACATGTTCTGTGCAGGTGAATTGAGCATACCCCGTAATCACAAGTTTTTTAAGATCTGGTAAAATTATTACTAATTATACATTAAATGTAAAGTGAGGATTAAAATTAACTTGTTTTGAGAAATATTGTTCTTAATGTTTCACTTTCTCATCAGGGTAATGCAATCTACAATATTTTACCTGACATTATTAGTAGACTATCAGATCCTGAATGTGGCACAAACGGGGAAGATTTCCGTACAATCTTAAGGTATGTAATTTACAAATAGAAAATCTTATAAATTATCCATAAAACTTCCAAATTTGTGACGTTTCATTTGTGTAATTTTTCTCTACAAATAATTTTTAAGCTCTTCAAGAACCACTGAGGATTACTATGGTTATCTAATCACAGTGTGTTATAATTTAAGTTTTGGGTTTGTGACACAGCCTACTGGACCTAAAGAGTGACTCAACTAAATTAATTAGCAAATGGAAATTAAGATATATTTCAATCAGTCATTAGATTTATTTTCTCCTATTCATAAAAAGCTTTTATTCCATTACCATTGAGAGAGCTTTTGACAATAGGCATAAAATAGGTATTAAAATCTAAGTGCATTTTGAATATATACTGAAATGTATGAAAGGTACACAAATAATTATCTATAAAACACAAAGTTTCTTGGAGAAAAAACTATTTCTTGAATTCTGAGCTATAGTCAAAAAGATTGCTTCATTTCCAAATGTGTTTTTCCATTGATGTCCTTGAGTAAATTGGCATTGTTTATCTTTAAAGATGAGAGCTGGAAAGCTAAAATTTAGTTTTACTGAAATTAGATGTCTTTTGCATCAAGCTAATAATGATTTTATTGATAGTGTAATTATACATATCCATATTTGTTCAATTTAATTTCGGTGTACTGATTTGATTTTGCTACACAATTCTTTCAAAATTTAATATTGTATTTAAATTTTATCTTTAGTAGGGTTCATTCGTAACAAGCAAGGTAAGGACTTGTGTCGTTTTAAACATAAAACTCTTTTATTTTAGGTTTCTCTTTTCATTTATTGAAAAAGATAAACAACTGGAGAGTCTGGTGGAAAAATTGTGTCACAGATTTCGAGCTACGAGGTATTTTATATTTTAGTTTGTTTGCAAACTTCAAATGTATCAGTTTGTACATATAGAATGGTCACAATATATATTGACATGTTAAAATAATGCAACATAAAACTTTGGTAATAGACACAAGAAATTTGACATTTGATGGATCAGCTGTAAGTTTACTTTTTTTTGTGTGCAAAAATCTGGGGTTTGATTCACCACAGTGTACACAGCAGATAGCATAAATGGCTTTATTCTAAAACAAGTTTGACATGTCTGAAAATGGTAGGTGACATGAAACCTTGGTAATAGACACAGTAGGGGTTTGAAGAAGAAATTTCTGCTGCAACCAGCAATCACTAGAAGTAGCTAATTGTAAAATATTTATTTGCAAATATTATACGACAGAATAAAACTGGGATTATGAAACCTGGCTATGTAACTGAGCTATTGCTTGTGAGACTATGCAACCATAAAATGTTGATGTTTTAAATTTACTGTTTGCTTGTACATCACTACTACAGTAAAATTGGCAAGACACAGAATGCTTTGGGGTTACAGGAAATAAAAACTTGTGTGAAGCTTTGCCAGATATATATACCAGTAAGTGGTCAGTCAGAGGATCCCTGTGGTAGCAACACATATACTAGTGAAGTCTGAATTTTGTTTACAAAATAACCAAGCATTCTTCCAGAAGTTTATAATTGTCCATTATTCACAATATGTTAATTTTTGACAGTGTCAAACCAGTTAAATTGTATTTGAAATTGTTTTGTATGTTTTTCATCATCTGTGTAAGCCTACACAATACCCTCCTTATAAAATATTTTATATCCTCTACCTTGAGGACTTGATACTCTTCCACTATATCATACATAATTGTTTTATTTTGTAATTTGAATACCTGATGGGTCATTTTACTGTTGAGAGTAAGATTACCACAGAAAAACAGATTATTTAACTATGATTGTGAATTACTGATAACAAATTATAATCATTTATTTACATTTACTTTTTCAAATTATGTAATTTTTGTAGTTTTCTTCGTGAAAGTATATGTTAATTTTAAACATGATCTTTTGCATGTTTGTTTAAAAGAAGAAAAAAAGTATACAAATGTTGGATTATGTCTACAATGTATTTGTATGAACAACATGCAAGTATACGAAGAGTGTGTTGGTTCTATGAAAAAAACTTAGAATGAAAATTACCTGTTAACTTTATCTCATTAGGACTGATCGACAGAATCAGGACCTTGCTTTTTGTCTAAGCCTACTACCATACAGTGAGAGAAGTATACGTAAACTGCAAGAAAACTTAACCTGTTTTGCTGATAAACTGAATGATAATGCTGTGTATGAAAGTTTTGTGTGTATCATGACTGCAACGAAAAAAGGAATTAATCTCAAACCAGAGGTTAAGGTGAGTAGTAATTTTGCATTGATTTTTTTACTTTTTTTTTTTGTTATTCTTGACTTCTGTAGCTGTTAGCTTCAGAAAATTAATTTCTCTTGCATAATAGTTTCAAAAGGTAGTGCATCCACCAAACATGCTAATACTTATTAACTGTGGGTGTAGAACTCGTTTATTTTTTTTTATAGAATCTATAATGTTGATGAGATGATGAGTTTTAATAGTATTTAGCTGAGAGTGAAACAACTGATGTTCCATTGAGTTTTTCTTACAATAGAATTCAAAGATTAGTACTTTAAAAAATGGTAATACTTATGATTTTGTGTAGTTAATTCTAGAGGAACTAGAACAGATGATTGAGGAATGCCACTTGAAAGGAGTGAGTGAGGATCAACTTGTTGAAAAAGCACAGAAAGCCTCTGTCTCAGCCTATCCAGGATTAAAAGGATGCAAAACACCGCATGGTAAGGCTAAAGTTAACAGAACTTTAAAACAAACACTCAAAAGTAAATCTGACAGCAAATTATAAAAGTATTCTGTACATTTTGTTTAATTTTAATGTTTGACATTGATAAAATGCCTTTCTCAAAAAATGTTTGAAAAATTTAATTGATGCACAGTTCCCAGTTTTGCTTCTAAGATGCGTACTTTGCACATTTAAGCTATTTTGATTGATATTGGAACAAAATAATCATTTGTCAGTGTACTAATTCATGGAAAAAAAAAATGGAAGTATTCATTTTAATTTTTTGTTTGTGCCTGCCCTTTGAAATATATTATGAATGCCTTTGAAATGATAGATTCAAATTGTAACCAGACAATTTCAAACAGTAATTAGCTCATTTGGATATGCAAAGGAATGGGATTGGCTGTGTTATGACATCATTTGGTTTTGTGGGAGATTTTCTTGACATTATGGGATATCGATTATTGCAGAAAAAACGAAAGGTACAAGGACGTTCATAAAGCAGTTAATTTTCAAAAAAATTACTACATTTTCCCCATGAAAATGATGCAAAAATAGAAATAAATAGAGGGAAAATGTGCAGAGAAGACGTAATGCGTAGATATTTTCAGTACTTACTCAAGTTGCAATGATTCAATTTTCTATTTCTTCAAATAAAAATTACTTGATCATGTTATGCTTTTATGACTTACACTGATTCCTAAGCTCGAACTGCTAAGATTTGGCGTCAGTGAGTTACAGTTATCAGCAGTCTTTTTCCATCTTTTGTTGTGGATATGTATATGACCAGTTTGATCTTGGTATTAAGTTTTTTAATAAAATTTGGTAGAAGTATATATTGTATAAATGTATTTAGTTTTTAGTTACAGAATAAACTATATTTGTATTAAAGAAGTGGCAAAAAAATCTTGCAATTATTAATAAAATAAATAAATACATACTATAGGAAAAAAAAAAAAAGAGTATGTATGAGATAAGCTTATGAGATTGGGAGGGGGGGGGATAGAATAAAATTACATGTATATTTGGGATTGATCATCCAGTAAGCTCAGGAATGCAAGTATTTTAAATAGTTGTTGGCCCAATTGACTTGCCATGAAGTCCACAATAGATTTATCTCTTAAATTTTTGAAATGAAATATGTATAAACATATACTTGCATATGTACAATTTTTTTTAGGAAAAAGGAAGGGCAAAACTTTGAAAAAAATCTCAAAGAAAAAAAAAATATAACAGCAGTTCCGAAGAAAGTGAACCTGACGAAGATATTCCAATAACACGCACACGTAGAACAGCCAAGAAGGCTGCTGGTGCTATTAGCAATGAAGAGAACAGGGGTAGAATAAACCACCCACAACGGAGGAATTGTAGAAAACCTCCAGTGTTAGAATTTAGTTCAGACAGTGCCGAAGAAAACAGTAACTGATCAGGTTTGTAAAGTACAATATAATTTACTAACATTGTTATAAAAATATATATCAATATTGTTTGATTATTCTGCAAGAAATGAAAAATGTTATGAATGCCAGTGGGATTAGGGTAGAAGGTTTTTATACTAATATTACAGATTTGATCCAGTTTCAAGCTGTATCTATAAAAATAGAGAGGAAACTAAGAAAACATTACAATCGATGTGAAATTTCAAATTTTCACTTCGTAGCCAGTAAATTTAACTCCTTAAATCCGAGTGGACACTTCCAGAATCACCAAAAATTCCAATTTAACCTTCAGTTGATGACAGCATCCAATAACACTTGTGTGTCTTTGGATAAAAACTAATCCAAACTATGTTATTATAAGGTATGGTGAAAATAAATGGTATTAAAGAATTAAGTTTTCTTAAGCAAGTGAGTGATAACGAAATGTCTTGTACTGGATTTCTTATTATTAGTAAATTTTGTAATAATGCAAGCTTTTTTGTTACATGTTGTAAACTTATATAAACCAATCCTTATATTGGTTTTAGAGATTCTCAACAATTTCTGAATGTGATCGTACTTGCTGCCTTGTCCTTATAAACATTCATATTTTTACTTACCAAGATATTCAGCAGTTGAGTATGTTATATCAAAATGTTGTTATGTTACATACTGAGGGCTTTTGGCATTCATCTGTTAAATCTGGTTCATTTGTTTTCCAGTGCTATTAATTAATTTATAATTAATTGCTATTAACTTGTAATATTACCCAATAACCTGCTAAATTTTGTACAGACGTGAATACATTATCAAAAATCTTAGTATAATTACTTTTGTGGTTAAGAGCTGGGTGGATCCCACCTGGCCCATAATGGAAGGGTTAACTGATAAGATAAATGAAGTAGAAATATAGTAGTGTTAGTATCAAAATGGAAAAAAATTTGGTTAACTAAACTGTGGACCTACAGCATTCAATATGCCAATCACATGATCACTCCAGCCAGTATAAAGTCATTTTTCAGAAGTGCCAGCAAAAATTGATAGATTTTAGAAAGGATCACAGGTTTATAATTTTTTTAAATTGAATATTAAGATTTTCTTGTAACATTTTTTCTTTCAAAATGTTGACTATCCAACATGCAAAGTAATTTTGATTTTAAGGTTAAAAATACTTTTATGCATCAGAACATTTTCAAGTTTCGCATGCAAAATCTTTATAACCTCCAACCCAACCTCATAACCATTTTGTGCTTGCTATAACCTTTAAATTAGTAAGCGTATATGTTTATGAAATTTGGCAGATTATGAGTAAACATTAAAAGGCTTTCAAACTGCTGCATTAAACATATCACGTGACACACAAAAATCAATGTTTATCTGTTTTTTAATATTTGCTTTTAAATTAAGAAATTAACTAACTTATAATACTACAATTTGATACCAAACTTATTGATATACATTCATAAAATAGTAGTACAATAAGATTTTGAATGAGTCAACAAATGTGATATGACATAGCCTTTGACCCATAGCGATAGGGTTAATCTAGGCATAAGGTGGTAGAACTGAAACCTGGGTTTCTGGATTGGACTTGAAATACAGATTAGAGGAAAGCCTAGTGTTTCAAGGTTATTTCTTTTTATTTAGGGTGAGTGAAGACCAAAAAAAGTTATGGTAGAGACATGTGTTAAGTTCTTTTTCTACTTAAGAAATATTCAGTTATGTCCTGTTGATGTTTAATGGTCATAAATAATAACACCATATTTGATGTTTGTTTTTAATTAGGGAAAGAGCTCACAGACACTACTTGTTCAAGCAACACAAATCGCCAGCAGTTTGTTTGTTCTTTAATAAAAAGTTACACTAGCTTCACATGTTCAGGACTGGAAACTTTCATCTTTAACAGATGTTGGTTTTGACTGTTACCAAAATTTCTGTCCTGCTTGTCTACTTGAAATTAAATCCTGTAAACAGTTTTATATTTTACAGAAATAAATGTTAATTTAGATATCAGCAGCAAGTACAAGTATTATTATGGTTATGACACAACTTGTTTATTAATATCTTTTGTTAACATTTAAATTATCTTCAGATTGAAGAAAGGTGGAAGAGAAAAACTGAGATGTAGTAGTAAGGTTCGCAGTCACAATACAGCCTTTATTAATGTGCCATTTAGAATACATTGTCCACCAAGGAATGAGAGCTCTATTCTAATTTAACCAGTAAAACATGTGTACTGTAATATTTTCAACTTTAAAACTACTCTAATTATGAGGTTTTCCAAGACATAGGAGTACCTAAAAATGCAAAGTATTGAAAAGGTAGATTGAGAGATAGTAGCTTAAACTGGGTGCCGGAAGTTCTTGCCAGCATACTTTGCTTTGGGACCAAGCTCTTCCTCAATTCTCAAGATCTGGTTGTATTTAGCAAGTCGCTCAGATCGACAAGGAGCCCCTGTTTTGATCTGACCTGTGCACAGTCCAACCACCAGGTCAGCAATGGTTGTATCTTCAGTTTCACCACTACGATGACTCACCATTGTTCCCCAGTTGTTTGATTTAGCTAGCTGATGCCTGGAAAGAATAATATTTTGATGTATTAGTAACTTCTTTATACCTGCAAATGATTTAAATTTCTGTCTAATGTTCATAACATTTATTACAAACATGTTTTAAGGATTGAGATAAGGTACTAGTATTTACTTATAATTTATTCAGCAATGCAACTGTAAAAGGGTGGGAAATTAATGTGAATTTTTAAGATTGATATTCCTGGAATGTATGTTAGTAGGTTATATTTTCAACCTGGTTCCAAGCCATTTGTCGAGTCAGCATCATTTCGTTTTAAATAACAGTGAAAAAAAAGACTCCAGGACCTATGGCTAATGTTCTAACAATAGATCTACCCAAGCAGTTTCCATCAATATTCACATTATACGGCTTCCCACCAAGAGTATGAACACCATAATGCATTGATGAAAAATCAAAGAAGTCTATTGCAAATATTTTTACATATTAAATTGTAACCATTTTAAGATATCCTTATGAAATTTAATAGTTATTTGGTTAATGATTAACTAATATTATGAAGCTTAATTATTGTTTAATGGTGTAAAAGAATAAAGGTATGTCTGTTTTTACTTTTAAATTGTGTCTGACAACCTACTGTTTTTTAAAGAACCAAAGCCATTAAATATTGGTATAGAAGATAAAGTCAACTCTCCGACTTATCCCTTTCCAGAGTGATGTGGAGTCACACAGTGGAAGTACTTAGCCAAAATGGTTGAAACAAAGAATAAACTCAATGACTAGTATCTTTTTTTTTTGTGAAAGCCGAAACTAAAGATTTACTTTGACTGATATTTCCTATCTTTCATTTTTAAATACATTAAAATTACTTCCTTTCATTATATAATTTTATTTACAAAAGGTGTAGTAGTGAATTTATAGAACCTGACCTTTATATTTAACAAGTTTAGTTTTATTTATATGCAGTGTTTGAATATAAATTGAAATATTAAAAACTTAAGAACCAAATGGCTGGAGATGGCTTGAATGGGTAATGAAGAAAAACTTTAATATAGGTTTAACATAACAGCAAATGTACAACGTTTCGTCATCATCAGTTACCGAATTTCAACTCAGAATATTTTTACATTGTTAACTTTCAAACAAGTAATTTAAAGAATAAAAAAAAGAAAAATTCCCATAAGATTCTATTCTTTGCAGGAGCTACACCTAATCATTTTTTTTCTTCCAAGTACAAAATAAAGAGCAAATGCTTCAATCATCCTGCTCTACTTACGCCTTAATGGCTTCAGTTACACTTCCAATCTGGTTGACTTTTAACAGGAGACAGTTGCAAGATTTCTTTTCCACTGCCATTTGGATTCTCTTGGGGTTTGTTACTGTCAGATCATCACTAAAGGAGAAAAAAAAAGTTACACGTTACTAGTAATACTGCTAGTAGTAGTGGTAGCACACATTGTCAACAATAAAAAGCAGAATCATGTTGCCAAGACATCTTCATGTTTAAAAGGAATATCACAACTATATGCATCACAAAATGCCAAAGTTTAGTTGTGTACCACTAATATGGATAACATCGTCACACTGAATCCATCCCAATAAACTTTTTTTAATGAATAAGATACTTAAACAAAATTCAATTTGGCTGGGGAATTAACTAACAGAACTAAAGGCTAAACTGCTGATGTTGAAAATTAACCGTTTTTACAATTTTGTAACTTTTCTTAAGGCTAATGAATTCTTAACATGTGCAATTGCTTTCCAAAAATAAAGACACAACCATACCCAACAACTTGAATCTGTACAGCTGCCTGGAAAGAAGTCCAAGCATCCCAGTGATCTTGGTCAAATGGATCTTCAATAGTTACAATAGGGTAGTCTCTAATGAATTCTTGATACATGGCAGCAAGTGCATCAGGTGTGAGCCACTGAGAAGAGTCCGAATTGGGATTCTTGAAGTCCAAATCATACTTTCCCTCTTTATGGAACTCTGAAGCAGCCACATCCATGCCAATTTCAATTTTACCAACATAACCAGCTATTTGGATAGCTTCTTTTATAAGTTCCAGGGCCTCCTTGTTGCTCTGGATGTCAGGAGCAAAACCTCCCTCATCTCCGACAGCAGTGGCCTGAAGACCAAACCTGGAAAAATAAAATTAACAAGTAAGGATTCTAACAGTCTAAAATTATTTAGTCAAAATTAAAGGGTACAGGCAACTGTTAAATGACATTTCAGTGCTACTTCAGGAAGAAAGACAGTCTGAAGTAGCTATAGACTGGAATTTAATTGGTAGGGTAGAAATCATAATTCACCCTTTCATAACAGATTGCGTGTTGTGTGCTGTACCAGGTATTTAGTTTCAAACAATATTAAGAATACATACAAGTATTAATCTAGTCAGAAAGACGATTTTTTAAAATTATTTTAAATATACATCAAATTTAATATAAACCTATTCTTAAACATCCAAGCACTTGGTCAGTTATTTTACATGAGCTTGAAATTCATGTTTTAGAACTTTGTAAATTTTCAGAATTCTAGTAGCTTCATGAAACTTAAGGTTTTTAGTAAACATTTCAAAATTTTTTAGTAGAGGAATTATATTAAAATTTCTGTGAATTTCTAAAGCCTTTACAGAGTCAATTTACATTAGTTTTGATATATTATTTGCATAACCTCCTCTATGAATATTTTTTTTTAAATAAAAAAGTATACCTTATCCATTATGTTTGTTCTCCATGCTACTACCAACTGTAGCTCAATCAATTATATATATGAAATAACATGAATACATTTTATTTAAATGATTTATTCATTGTCATATTTTCAATTTCTTTAACGGCCATTGAAGGCTTAAAGTTTAAAATAAGCTCTTTCCATTGGTTATAAACGTGTGCACGTGTTTTTGAAAATTGCTTAAAAGTTAAGAATAGGGGGTGGCTTCCGATTTCTCACTAGAGAAATAAGCTTGTACATTTAAGCTTGGAATTGTTCACATATTGCATCTAGGATAAATCAGATACTGTAGTTGCTATAATACTGAAGTTATAGACACTGAAAAGAAGAGACTTTAGGCATGTGATACAGAAGTAAAGATTGAGAACTTTAACATTCACATTCTTTTGAAACTAATTAGTAAATTACTTGAATTATAAACTACACTGACACTCAGTATGTATGTATTTATTAGAGCAATACCCCCCTTTAAAGGATTGACTGGAATCCTTTGTTCATTCAAAGTTTAAAATTATTAGGTTGATACATTACAATATGAATCAAAGGTTACATTGTATGTTAACTTGTCTCACAAATAAGCAAGGTTTGTTATATCCATACTTCATCTTATTCTAAATGCACCAGGACACTAGTTTAATTTCAATATTTTTCAGTTAAACTGGTCACATAAAATGTTTTCACCTTGATACAATACGTTGCACTTCCCGAGAAGTAGCTTCGTATTTCTGCAGTAGTACCGGAAATTAGGATGCATAGCAAATATGGAAACTGTACAACCATATTTCATGGAACATGGGAATATTTCAGTTACGTTTCACCATGCACCGTTAACAAATGCCTTGTATACTATTACTTCATATGTGCACAAAATTAATAACTTGCCTCTTCTTGATGACATTTTTCAAATGATGATACACCTCACTACCCATCTTCATGGCCTCCGTGAAGGAGCTAGCTCCAGTTGGCAGGATCATAAACTCCTGCATAGCTAGCTTGTTACCAGCATGACTTCCCCCATTGATTACGTTAAAAGCAGGGACTGGCAAGATCACATCTCCATAACCAGCCAAGTCAGCAATGTGACGGTACAGGGGAACACCCTGCAAAATAATTAACATAACAGCAGCGTAAAAATCCCATTCAATTACAAATTAAAGAGTCTGTCAATTAATTAGGTAAAAAATTTAATAGAGCAGTATCATAAAAATGTAACAATTATTAATACAAACTGAAAAGTTTGATTATCTAACTACAAATAGAACTATATGTCAACTAGACAGTGATGCAAAGCTTTTTGTAAAGTGCTATAAAAGCTAAGTAGGATGTAGTAAATCGTGTTTTAACATATGTATAAGAATTAGTGTTAATAATGGTCCACTTTTAGCAAAGATTTTTAACAAGGTCACTTCTGAATATATAAAGTTTCTTAAATTTGAACTTAAATTCTCCAGCCAGAATCCTACTTTAACTAAATAATATTAATGTAAAAAAAAATATCAAGTTTTAAAAGTAACTCTTTACTGGCAGGTGTTTATAAGGTATACTGATTTTAATAATAGTTTAATACAAATAACAAGCATTGTAGTAATATGAACTGATGAAAGACACATCACAACTTGCTAACTATAAAATTAAGTCACTTTTGTGAGCAAGTTGATACTAATTCAACTGACACTGGTAAAAGATTGTTACCTTTTGTGCTGCTCCAGCTTTACAAACAGCCAAGGATACTCCCAAAATAGAATTAGCTCCAAGTTTAGCTATACCAAGGACACGAGAGACATTAGCCTATTTATAGACACAAAAATCCTATCTCAACTGTACTTTTTTTCCCCAACATGCAAATTCCCCCTAAACAAATGATAGAGTCAAGGTTATGGTTCTAGGAGAAAATATATAGAATATTATTTCTTTTGTATATAATTTGACTAAATTAAATATAAATAAGATATCACGTAATTTTTTTTACTGTGAAACTGTGTTGGTAAAATTTAATCATTATTGTGTATATATAT
>NW_013666259.1:402231-407368 GCF_000517525.1 Limulus polyphemus
ACACACACACACACACAAGAATAGTGTGAACTTCAGAAGAAAAAAAAAATAATAATAAATTTTCACAATACAACAATTATTACCACAAAGAGACACATGTACGTTAACCTTTAAATACATTTTTATATATCTACAAGTCATAACTGAAACTAACCACCACTAAGCATATGATTAATTTATTAGAACTGGTAGTGTATTAGATATTGTACATACAATACCTTTCTAAGTTCATTATATTGGTGAATTTTAAATAATATACGACCGTCAATAGGTATTATACATGAGTGACATAGCTCATCTAAAATCATTGCATAGCTTTTTTTCCTAATGTACATACGATATTTCTGTGTATGTATCTGCTAAGCACTGAATAACTCTCAAGTGATATTTTTCCACATCATAAAATAAAGACTGTATTGAATTATACTCCATCCCTTCCACATTTTTACTCAAACAATTACACTACTGATTCCTGCATTCTCTCTTGAAAAAGAGTATGAAACTCATTAAATGTTACTTACCATGAAGCATTTGTGTGTGATACAGACTATATCTCAACTTTAAACAGTTACTAATTCTGACAGTAACTGCATGTTAAACTTTTTCTGTAAGTCCCACCCACCCATTCTGGGTTATGTTTTGTATCTTTTATCTATATCCTGAAATCACATAACTTGATATAGAATAACTCCTAAAGACATTTACAAAAAAAAAAGGATGGAAAAAGCAGACTTGTGTTTAAAAATTTTCACAAAACCAAATTGGAAGAACAGTTTAAAAACTGAATTTGTCATAATATTTAAAACACCAAGTGTTCAAAACAACAAAAGTCATACTGTGCCTGTCAAAATGTTTATAATTTTAAACCAATTATAAAAGTTAAGTCATTTATGAGAAGAAATTATTATTAATCTTAAGAATTAATCTAACACTAATTACCTTTATTTTCTGTTCCATCTAATGATAACATAAATTCATCAATCTCCCCCTGCTGAGTTGCTTCAAAATTCTATAAAAAAATAAAATCTGCAACTTATTTGTACAAGTGTGGTCACATGACATGCACGAAAGCAATCACTCATTCACCAAGTACCATTTTTTACTCTTAGTTTAATTGTCAACACAGATCTTTTTTTTATCACTTCAATTAAAAAAAGCTTTTGAAGGATTCTAGTAAATTCAATAGTACATTTCTATCTGCTAATTTTTAAAATAGAAAGTTTAAGTTGTGTTTGGAGTTTGTTCAAATTGTTATTCTACCACAAAATCAAATCACCTTTATAAATATTTTGTCTCTTACAAGATTCTTACAGCAAAATTAATGCTATTTATTAACATTAACCTAAAACACTACAATTTTTTTTTTTGAAGAGCTAAATATTAAAATGCAAGCGAAAGTTAGTTTATCCCAATAACAGGACTTTAGAGCAGTTAGTAAACTTTGCCACATCTTTGGAAAAACTGAATATGCTAATGAACACAAATCAGCGAAAGTATTTTAAAATATAATGCTCAGTAATAAGAAACTGTACTGTTAGAAAATAAGTTGCTCCATTATATAAACACTGTCTTACCTTGGCCAAAAGAGCTGGAGCTATAATACTGTTCACATTGTCAACAGCCTTTCCAACACTTTTGCCATGATATTTTGTCTTGTCTCCATCTCTAAGCTCAAGAGCTTCGTATATTCCAGTAGATGCTCCACTTGGGACAGCTGCTCTGAACATACCTGTAGAAAAAAAATGTGTAAACTGTATCTATAGTTTGACAAGTAATTTCCACTGTAGTAAACTAAAAATTTATTAATTTAACAAAACATAGTGTGTTATATACACAAATCAATAAATACTATACTATGCAATACATTAATTGTTCATAGGCAATTACAATCAGCACCATAAAACAATTTAATATATATACCTAAAACAACACAACTGAAATTCAGCTACCATTCTTTACTGTTGTCTTTAAGTCATGACGGATATGATCTACCGATGACAGTAAGGAATGGTAGAAGAGGTGTACATTTTTGGTTTTTTATACACACACACACACACACATACCAAATAAATATGCTATTCTGGTAACGGCAGCATTGTAAATAATTATCTTTTTTTTTTACACCATAGATATTAGAAGCTCACACTATCAAAGTTCTGTATAAAAGTTTATAACAATACAAAAAGTTTGTGGAAGGTTGGTATCGAATATTTAAAAAAAAAAACCAACAGTTTTTCCATACCTTTGTCAGTGGTAAGGTCAACCTCAACTGTTGGATTTCCACGACTGTCAAATATCTGACGAGCAAATATTTTGGTGATAGGCATGATTGTACAGGTACTAGAAAGAAAAAAATTATTATGGGCATACACCAAATAAACCTAATCTTATTTCCTCTTATGTTCGGAAACAAGTAATTAATTAGAACAAATAGTCTAACTTTTCCACTTCATCCAAGAAATGTCAACTTTGTTACTTTTTTTTTTTTTTAATTTTGTTATTTTAAACTGATAAAAAAAAAGAATTAATAGTGATTCAGTTTTAAATATGTTTTATGATCTTGCACATTTTTACTCATAAATTGATACAGTAATAAATAATGGATCTCAAGAATTGAATGATAGATATATATTCAATAAAGTTATGCACAAATACAAACCCAGAGTTGCACCTAAACATTTATTGAATATGTGTTTTACAGTATCTCATGTTTAGTGCCATCCTAAACACAAATTAGTTTAAATTAAAGCATTTTAAATGATAAAATTAAACTGGCTATTTTTGGTATGGAATAAGTTTCGTGTTGTATAATACTTGCTCTTTGTTTCCAAGTGATAGAAATTAACAACACGTCGAATAAAACCGACATAAGAGAAAATATTGCATATTAAATTATATATTTTGTGCATAATGAGCAGATAATTTGCTTTATTAGAATTATACCACTAACATTTTTTAAACTTGCAAGATTTACGAGAAAATTTTGTACAAAATATCAGCACCTCTAGGTTTTTGTTAAGAAGCAACATTATTCTAATATAGTAGTAGGTTAACAAAACGATTTTTTAAGTACGGTGATATTTAACTTTTAATATAGACATATCAACCAAGGTACTGTTGAAACGTATATTTTCTAGAATACCAATTATACTTACACATTGTTAATTTATCAGCTCTACTCATTTTAATGATTCATGTGTAATTTAAAAACTGTGCTATTCTTCTCTTAAGTTTGATTATTTGCACGTAATACGAGATTTTGTCATTCGAACATATTATATCGGCTTAAAACGTTGTAACAGTTTTTTGCTTTTTTTTTTACCAAGCTTCCTCTCACAATAGACGGTCTACTGAATGGGTCATTTTGAAGGTGAAAAACATTAAAGTTCCTAAGCTAAAAGCTGATTGTAAGAAATATAGAAATTGCATGATAACGATAGTTTTATTATCTCTAAAACATTTTGCATTATAAAAAGTAGTAAAACCAAAATTGAGAAATACACTACTACTACTAGTAGAGCAACAACTGAAGCCAAGGTCATTCAATGTGAATGCGGCATAATATACCGGCATTTTTAGCGTTACCTCGAATTTTAGTATAATTATTGAATTACGTTTATAAATAAAATTTTAATTCACATTAGAAAACTAAGATTAATAAAATATTTACTTGCTAATTTACCTTGAGATGGTCAAGTAATAAGTGTTAGAAATTCCTTGATTTCAAAAGTGAATGGTCTCTTCCCTCCGATTCTCCTGTCTCTGACAGAAACGTGTGAGATTTAACGTATGCAACGACACCGTTTTATAGACTAAGAGGGCTGAGCTAAACAACCATAACGCTCGGGATTTGTCCTCTCACCGGAAGCTACAGATACCAGTAAATATTAACTTACTCTTGCATTACAGAATACAGACTGTGAGTAGGTTAGGTTACACTATTTGTACACTAAAGTTATTCAAAACATATTATTTTATTTTTATTGAAATATCCAGAATATTCTTCTTTGAAATTTACTTCACTTTTGGTATTACTGAATAATTCTGCATGGTGAAGCAAAAGTTTCGAACAGATGTCTTTGTATCTACATACGTATAATACTTGTTACTGTATATGACAAAAAATGAAAAGCATATATAAAGAATGATACATGAAAAGTCACACCCACGAATTTCAGCATAAAAGCTGGGTGTGTATTTTAGGTGTGTCAGAACAATTTAGAATTTGCCTTTTAATGTCCTGTTATGCCATACAAATTACTTGCAATAAGAAATTATTCATGTTTACATTAAAACTATCAATTATTAAAAAATCTTAATCACGTACAATTTCAACGGATGTCAAGCTGTCAACGTTAAAACCTAGATATTTGTAGTTGTAGTAAATTTATCAGAATAATTACTTTTCTGTATCATTACAAACTTAGCCCAAGTATAGAAATTTTTGGCTTGAAAACTATATCACAATTCTTTACCGTATCAATATGTATTTCCAGAAAGAAGAGCGTTGTATTAACATACGTATTACCTTTCCAAAAGATTGAAAATCATAGTTTGACTCAATATCGTATACTTTGTTTCAGAATTTCATGCTAAGCTAAACAAGTGCTACCTGCGCATAGCAGCACCTAATTTTGAGCTGAGAAACTGAAGGGAAGGCAGTTACTCAGAAACACCCACCGCCAACTCTTTCTGATCGATTGTATTAAGACATGACGTCATTCTTATAGCGTACCTAAGACCCCAAAGTGCGGGTCACATTTGTCTTTGGTAACGGGTCGCGAACTAAAAAAATCCTCGAATTTACAGTCCGAGCACTCTATTTGCTAAGTTAGCTTGGTCCCTTCTTATTTTATTTTTTAATGTACAAACAAGTTACATTGGCTGCAAAGTAAGAACGGGAAAATAAAAATATTAAGTAATTTGAGATACCGATTAATACAAAAGCATAATACATATTACATTTGAAAACTGTGTGGTTAATTTATCAAACATCAGTGTATTTATATATATTGTTACGTATTAGAATTTCAAGAGGTCAGAAACCGAGCTAAATGATACTTTAAATTTAGTAGTTAAATTGTAATTTGGATTTAGTATTTAAATAAATGCCGATATATAGTCAGTTTGTAATATT
>NW_013666259.1:408254-409780 GCF_000517525.1 Limulus polyphemus
TTTTCTAGAACTATCCTGTTCCTTCGGGAGTGCTCTAGCATTTGCTAGATTGGGGGTGGTCTGTATATATAAGATGGTCACGGCGTGACGTGACAATGTGTAGGTAGTGAGTAATTGAACTGCTGTCAGAGAGTATTGTTGAAACGTTTGTTATAGCGCGACTGTTGTAACTAATTGTGTCGTAAAGTTGTATTCGGAAATAATAAACCAGTTTTATTTAAGAAAGGACTTGTGTCGCTAAAGTTTCGTCGGAACGAAGTTACGGAAAATTAACTAACGACTGGAGGCGCAACAATATATATATATTTACATTCTATTTAGATACTGGTGTATAGCCCTTCAAAAATGACAGGTGTTAAGAAAACTATGTAAAGATTGCTATAAATTAACTAACAACAATTTTATTCACATTAAAAATTACATTTTTGTTTCATAACATTTCTTTTTACAGAACATTGACAATGTTTAAATGCCATTTTTAATGTTAAAAAGCGTCCTAAATGAAATTGGGAAAATTTTCAGCATTTTAGTTATTACTGCTTAATAATACAGCATTACTGAGAACAACAAAGGGGAACATATTTTCATCCCACGCATCCTATTAATTCCGAACTATCTCCCCTTCGAGTTCAAATCAAACGCCTGCAGTTCGCAGTCAAATTAAGCTTTGCGATGTCAATCATCAAAGCACAAAGCCAGTTTCAGAAAGTAGTGGGACTTGAATTGTCGCCACCTTGTTTTTCACATGGAGAACCGTACGTTGGATGCTCAAGAGTGGGGAATAATACGGGTCTATTTATCCTTGCCAGTGAAGGAAAAACATCGTTCATAAGGAAGCTCTGATTTAAAACAGGTTCGTAGTTTATTTTCAAAAATCAATCTAAAGTTTTTTTCCATAAATTCACAAAATATTTTTTACCTGTTGAAATATTGAACGGGGAACAGAGAGAGTAGGATTTTTTCGAAAACCTGGGCAACACTGCTAGTATTACTATTATATAATTTGTTTGCTAGAAAGCGCATGATATTTATATTATGGTCAGGAAACTTCGTGAAGTAGAAAATAAGTATAATATAAATAAAAGAATTAGTGAGTCAATGAATATTAAGTAATATTAAGTGAGTGATTCAGTTAAGTGTCAATAGTGGGTTATCGCGTCTGTTTATTTTGATATAACAGCAAAATAGTTTAATTCAGAAGTTTTATGGCATCCATGATCCAGTTGTAGCCAAAAACAAACTAAAATTTACCAAGTAGTGTTTCAGCTAAGTCTTACGTTACGTTTATGTATTAGACTACAATTTACAAATAGGCCTACTATTACTGACGTTATAGAGTCAGTGTTTAAAAAGTTTCAAGTGGTGAATAAATGTTAATTAATAAATATTCTTTTGGTACTTTTACACATATATTACCTACTTGGCCTTAAAACATAAAGAAAAGTAAAAGTTTATTAGTAGCAAATATCTTTTATTCTTTGTACAGTCGAAACAGTTTAATATTTGTCTCGGAATGTCCGCACTAT
>NW_013666259.1:409801-426041 GCF_000517525.1 Limulus polyphemus
TTTTACACATATATTACCTACTTGGCCTTAAAACATAAAGAAAAGTAAAAGTTTATTAGTAGCAAATATCTTTTATTCTTTGTACAGTCGAAACAGTTTAATATTTGTCTCGGAATGTCCGCACTATGTTTTCTACTTCCCGACCTAGAATACAGTGAAAAGGCTCAAAAGTGCTATTTAAGTTTCTTTCAGAGTGCACACGTACTTTTTTCTTCCTAGTTTTTACTAAAAATGTGGTGATTAAAGAGACTGATGAAATAAGTGCATTTTGGAGGTATAAAAAAATTCATTATAGTTAAATTTTATAATTTTCGTTAATCATTCAACAATGGCTTCCCATCATGTTTGACAGGGTTTTATACTAGTATATTATATAATTTGTTTGCTAAAAGGCGCATAATATTATGGTCTGGAAATTTCGTGAAGTAAGAAAATAAATATAATAATCTATATATCAAAATCTGTTTGCTTGCTTGTTTGTCGCCGCTTTCACGGGTAGGTCACACTTTCCTCACGTGAAGGTGCGCAAAACGACAATTTTTCGTTGATATACGCGCCTATCATCTGCTAGAAGTACCGGTAATTTTATCTTTAACATGTACATTACATGAATAAATTCTACGCAGATTTGAGATTTTTTGATAAGTTTGAGTTAACATTTAATTTAGAATATAGCATTATAGGTCTATTTAGTTATAGATCTACTAATACATCTTATATTTAACCTCTCACATACAAAAAATGTATGCGGAATTAGAATGTCGTGTGTGAAAAAGCAAACAGTAGGCCTAGCCTATAAAATAAAATTTTGCTGTCTGTTATAAAATAGACATGGGAAAAGTGTAAGGCTTAAATCATACTTACTGTGTAAACTGAGATTAAAGTCAAGATAGTAATTAATATGCAGTAGTAATGTATTATTCTAAGCTATATATATATAAGAAAACTCTATAACAATTGCTATAAATTAACTAACAAAAATTTTATTCACATCAAAAGTCACATTTTTGTTTTAGGATAAAAGAAATTGTTAAAAATTTCAACATTTTAGTTGTTGCTGCATAATAATACAACATTACTGGGAACAACAAAGGGGGACATGTTTTCATCCCACTAATCCCAACCTATCTCCCCTTCAAGTTCAAACGCCTATAATTCCAACTCAAATTAAGCTTTGTAATGTTAATCATCAAAGCACAGGGCCAGTCTCTGAAAGTAGTGGGACTTGAATTGCAATACCAAGTTTCTCACATGGATAACTCTACGTTACAAATTAAGCTTTGGAATGTTAATCATCAAAGCACAGGGCCCAGTCTCTGAAAGTAGTGGGACTTGAATTGCCGTCACCATGTTTCTCACATGGATCACTGTACGTTGGATGCTCAAGAGTGGGGAACAATAAGGGCCTATTTATCCTTGCCAGTGAAGGAAATAAAAAAAAACAAACAAACGTGGTTCATAATAAAGCCCTGATTTAAAACAGGTTCATAGTTTATTTTCAAAAATAAAACTAAGGTTTTTTTGTTTTTTCATAAATTCACCAATATTTTTAACCTATCGAAATATGGAATGGGGAAACACAGAGAGTAGTTTTTTTCGAAAACCCAGGCAACACTGCTAGTATTATACAACTTGTTTTCTAGAAGATGCATGATATTATGGTCTGGAAATTTCATTAAGTACAAAATAAGTGTACTATAAAGAAAAGACTTAGTGAGTCAATGAATATTAAGTAATCAGTGAGTAATTCAGTTCAGTGTTACTGGTGAGTTATCCCGTCTATTAGTTTACTCTATCGATTAGCTAGCAATTTCTGTAAATAGTTTTTTGTGAGTTACTTGTACATTGTGGGTAAACGTAGGGATATAGCTTGAAGCAACTATTATTGAAGAAATAAATTATTTATCGATGTGTGGACTGGACTTGGCATTAGCATTATTTTTATTAAGTAATCCAAAAGGACCCACCTAATGAGAGAATATGTTAAAAAGTTGTCAGAAGCAGGATTACTTGTGGGGAAAATAAAATAGAACTTTGACCAAATTTCAAGATAACAACCTTATCGTGAAGCAAGATTGAAAGTTTGATAGAGCTGATGAAAAACTAAAAGGTAAAAAAGAAGCAGAAAATTAAAAAGTGAAGATGTAAGAGAATATAATAAAGAAATTAATATAAAGAGGTGCAATATGTGAAGAAGAATTAAGAACAAAAATAAATCTGATTGAAAAAAAGATCCATGAAGTTACTGGGGACACACAGAGGAATTAAAATAATAAAATTTAAGTAGTACAAAAAGACATCACGAATGTATAGAAAGGCAGGTAATGACAAAACTGAATAAGTAGTGAGAAATAACATTAATAGCAGAAGAAAACATTTGTAAGATGAATTGATAAAGGCAAAGATTAAACCAGCTACACCCTCTTTCTGCATTTGCCCCAAAATTTATTATAAAATATGGAATAAGAGAGCCTATTTGTTACCACTACTGACGTATCATCTATTACTGCAGAACCTTCCTGGGCTATTACAGTCATGAATTTAGCTGCCCAATTGACAATTCAATGGACTATGATGGAAAGATACCATGGGAGGAATACCAACCCAGTTTCAACTACTTTTCAGAGTGAACGACTATAATAGTGAACAAAAAAAACTATTTTATTGCTGCTCATTTAAAAGGGCGAGCTTTAACGACATTAATTAACCTTGCAACTGAGATATGTGACAACTATCAAACATTGGTACCAACCTTATCCAAGAGGAAGTATTCAAACCAATGTTCCAGAGCAGGTACATAGAAAGAAGAGTGCTTAACTGGACTTGCTGAAGATTTGGAAAGTCCAATTATCTTGTTGCTCTAGATGAAACGATGGATTTGCTGGCAAACGACCATTTTATGGATATTATAACAGATGAGGATATGCAAATTAGGCTGAAGCAAAGGAAGCTCTCTAGTTGGCGATAGAATTAGCTACACAGAATGGAGAAAATAAACTACTATATGAAAAGCGTTTCAAGTGTAACTTGAAATAATTTATTGCTAGGAACTGCAGACAAAAGTCTGTATGGAATAAAAACTCATCCCAAAGGAAAAGGAACTATAATAAATGTGCTAAATATGGCCATTACACCCGAGAGTGCAAAATACACCAAGGAGCCAATACCATAAGAATGAGTCTCAGAGCCAAACCAGACCAAAAAAACAACCCCAAAACACATATTAGATAGCACAGGAATTATGTGCCAAAGTTCAGATTGGAATATTCTACCTGCCTCGAATGAGAAAATTCACTTTAAAAAACAAAAACAGCCCAAGAGTTGATTGATAGGAAACCTTGCTGTATTTTGAATCAACACTGGTCTACAGTTATAATCGTTTGATCATATTTGGTAATGAGAGAAAGAAAGACGATAGAGCTATGCAAACAGTAAATTGGACAGAAAGATGAAGTTACGTTTACCAGTTGGATAAGAGTGCATAATGGGAACTTACGTTATGTGGAGATATGGATACGAAGTTAGCCTAGCTTTAGTTAATTCATCAACACGCCCACTTAATAATTCAGTAACATGATAGGCCTACAAAATAGTTTAATAGCAGATCATAGTAATTTGGGTTGCTACCTGGCCGTTTTTTCTTCTTTATTAATTTCCCAATTGCCAGAAAAACAATTTAACCTCGTGTTTTTGTTTGGGCCTACGTTGTCACATTATAATGGGGATAACTAATGTTTCTTTGTCCAGCTAAAGATCGTTGCTGTAGTATTGCCACTTCCCCAGTTTAAGACCAAAACTATTAGAAATACAACTGCTGTCTGCTGTATGTGTTTTAAGATATGCTACAGTAAGTGTCTGTTGTAGTATATTAGTATAGCGTATTACCATAAGTATGGTTTAGCTCTCTAATTCACTATTTGAGGTGTGTGCGAGTTTGCGGAGTCGGGAGGGGGCAGTTTTTGGCATTTTAAAGGTGGTATTCCTAAAGGCAATTTACAGGTAAACGATGAAAATGAATTACTTCTACTGCAGAACAGTTCTTGCGTTTACAATAGTCAAATTGCGTCTCAAATGACACGTCGAAGGTGGATTCAAGAAGCATCCATTATAATCACACAAGTTACATGGAATTCTTACCCCAATATCAAATCCAGGATTCGCACCTGTTTTGTATTTTAAAATATTCACAGGTTCTGGACGTCGCCAAGAAGGCAAGTCTTACAATAAATTTTTATACACGACTAAGACCGTTACCAAAGTGAAAATGTAGTGTGTTGGTACGTACGAGTGTACCAACTTTGCCACTTTTAGAATCTTCCTTTAAAATTTTTGTTAAAGAATAATTTCGAATAAATGTATTTGTTTCACTGGTTGTTGTTATTATTATTATTTTTGTGCGTGTGTGTATTGCGGCAATTTAATATGTTATCAAGTATTAATATTGACCTTGCTCTTCAATTCAAATATAATTTTTATTATGATTCATTTCTTAAGACTTACCTCTTTACTACCCATCTAGTGCACGAAGCTACATAATGGGCTACCACGGGTATTTAAACCAGGTTTTTAGCATAATAAGCCTTTGGACTTGGTACTGAACCACTGGGGGGCATGTGTATAAAAGAGACAAGACTTTGTATGAAGCTGGAGCAAAAATAAATGCTTTATTTTTTGAAAGAGAAGAGAATAATGATTGATCATACAAGATAGAAAGGCTTACTGCACACCGAAAGTATATTGTATTTAAAGGCTAAGTAAAGACCACTCCACAAAATGCAAATAAAATGGCTAAAAGGTTAAAACATGGTCAAAAACCCATCTGTCTGAAAAATGTCTAACTTCATTCACAATACATATTTTCCTTGAAGCTGACCAAACAGAACACTGAATCACAAAAAAATCAAAACTATCTTTACTACATACCACAGTTGTAAGCAATCCTCTACACACCAGGATACAATACAACTATCTGGTGAAACAGTAAATGGACAATAATACGTTCTACTGAATTTAACACAGAACCACAACCAGGTTTAGGATGAGATATATACTAGTTGAATTCTACAATATTACACTTTCTCGTGCTAAAAACAACAGCCTTGTGTGTTGTAGGGGGTCATGATAGGTGCATCAACTTCACTATTTAATTTGATATTTGTCTTCAATCAAGAAAATCTTGTTTATAAATGAGGTTTAATCCAAGTACTCTTAATAAAATAAAAAAGCTAATTTCTACTTGCCTGCCTTCCAAACTTTTGGATCTTGAAAACAGCATATTTAGATGACAAATTAACTTTCTAAAGTATTGCCCTACTCATAAGTTCCAATTTTAACCTTCAATGATTGTACATATTTTTAAATCTAGACGTTTTTTTCTTTTCTGGGTGACTTATCATCTGGTTAACATAGATAACTGAATTCCAATTTGCTATAAAATTCTTTGGGATTTAATCATTAGGTAAGATGCATATAAAAGAATGGAACTTTCAGCCTGATCAGGTAATTTATGTATATGTGGGCTAAATAACCAGGTCAGAGATGTATAGGATTCAGGTACAGCCCTAATTTTGAACTACTGACCACA
Organism: Limulus polyphemus; assembly: GCF_000517525.1. Taxonomy (NCBI): domain Eukaryota; kingdom Metazoa; phylum Arthropoda; class Merostomata; order Xiphosura; family Limulidae; genus Limulus; species Limulus polyphemus. Next base: position 415,386 of record NW_013666259.1, read on the forward strand.
AGGAGAGCAGCCAGTCATCAGTACGTTACATCAGAAAGGCTCTGCCTGGCTTTCTCAGCTGAACACTTGCTAGCAGAGGGTGTTCGTAATAAACATTTAACGAGTAAAATGTGCAGTTCCACAATATTTTATAACAGTTTTTATACACCTGCTAATTTCTTTAATCAACCTTTGCTTACTTGTTCTTCATCACATAGTCTATGATAAAGAGGAGCTACGTTTTTTTTCTTCTTGGTAACTAAAGAGTCATTAACAGTTTTTATAAAACATTAATGGTAACAAACTAATTTTCTCTTTAAATTGCCAACTAATATCAATGTTTAACTAAATATTTCTGACTATCACAGTATGGAATGTACAATTTTGTTGCTCTTCCTAATAAAACAATGTAGTTTTTTGATGGAAATGTACGAATCTTTGATTAATAGAAAAGTTAGTATCAGCTGCACACATTCATATAATAAAATGTTCATTATTGTTATCACGCATGTAAGATACAAAAAAGGTGGTAAATCACATTAAGAAAAGAAAATATCTTGGCACTTTCTTTAATGTGATTAATAAGAGAAAGTTTAAGGATTTCCTGTTCTAACAGTAACATGCAATGCCTTGTCTGTTACACATGCTTTAAGGATTCCCTGTTTTAACAGTAACATGCAATGCTTAGTCTGCTACACATGCTTTAAGGATTTCCTGTTCTAACAGTAACATGCAATGCCTTGTCTGTTACACATTCTTTAAGGATTCCCTGTTTTAACAGTAACATGCAATGCCTAGTCTGCTACACATGCTTTAAGGATTTCCTGTTTTAACAGTAACATGCAAGCAATGCCTAGTCTGCTACACATGTTTTAAGGCTTTCCTGTTCAAGCACAACAAGTTAAAAGTATCTAAGTAGAAAAAGAAAGGTGATGAAAACATTTCTTAAGATTTAAATCTATGACATTACACAGCTTATATCTAAGAATGTTTAGATGCTCTGTACAATAAAGTACATCAATAAACAGTTATTAAAGAACATAACATAAATCTTGGTTAACTTTGTTACTTCACAATTTTCCCCCAAGTATTATGATCAAAATTGTTGTAATATCAGATTTAGATTATTTTGTGAAAAATTATTTTCTCTCTAATTACTTCCAACTCACTTGCTTATTATTAATGATATGGGTAAATTGTCAAACTTGTCTATTAAACTTTAATGTTTTGAGATTAATAAGCATTTCACCCTCATAAACATAAATATCAACAATGGAAGCTTCAGTTTTATGCAATGCAGCATATTAAACTTATGATTGTAAGATTAAAACACAAGAAGCACGCACACTAAATTTGCATGTGTAATCTGTTATACCCATTAACTAGGGTTGAAAACCACTCTACAGTGCAATTTTAAAAATCTTCAACTTTTAATATTAAATATAACATGAATATTTTGTAAGATATGTTTAATCTTTCTTATTTAAAAAAGTTCCAAGCACAGAAAACAGCTAATGCATGTTATTACATCAGACTAAATGGAACCTACAGTATACAAAATGATTGATCTTCAAATTTAATTTCATAAGCAAAGCTTTAGCTACTTTAAACGTTTCAATTTTAAATATATATATGATTGAAGTATATAATCAGTATAAGTAGCCTAAATCACATCAAATTTGTTAGATTATTTCATAGTATTCACATGTTTGGTACACTTTTTAACGGGTTTAATACAATTCATCATTCAAGTATAACAACAACAAACATTCTGTGATGACAGCTGAAGAAAAAAATCTTATTAGATAAAGTTCTGCTATTTTGTAGGAAATAAGTGATTGAAACATAGCAGTACATATACAATTCAAACTAAAGAAAAATTTTACCCAAGACTTTAACAATAACATCAATCTTCACATAATTTATTTTCAATACCTAATAAAGTAACAAAACGTTACAAATTCATCATTTGTTTTTCACTAAACCTCTTTTAAGCCAATCTAAAAATGACACACCATAGAAAATGAAAAAAATAAACAAGTCTGTCTTGTTTCTAAAAAACTTTATTTAACAAACCAAAAAAACAAAACAAAAACAAGGACTACAATCCATATTCTTTCAAATACATATTTAGTTTTTGAGTTTCTGCTATTAACTTACAGAACTGTATCTTATTAATGTAGTATTTTATATTTAACCCCCCCCCCCACCTGAAATACCCAAATATCAATATAGGTATATTTTTTTTACACTTGTTTCTTATTTTCTGTCCTCAACTTTCTCTTCTAATTTGTTTTGAACAACACAAAGTGACATTAATAAAGCCATATAAAGTGGTGTAGGGAGAGCAGGGGCGAGGACCCCACTTTTCAATCTGTCCCAGTGAAAATGCATCAAAATTAGGAAAATTATTTTCAAGAAAAGCAGGAGAATAAATACATTTAATTTGGAACCTAAGAGGTTCTAGGGCCCTAAGGCAAGCCCTGGACCCCAGCCATAATGAGTTCACCTGAGGTGAACCTTCCCTTGCTTCACTTGGTCAAATAAACCTTGGACCCCCTTCCCACTCTTAGTTTACCTCATATCTACCCCAAGTCAACTAACATACACAAATGAATACAGCATATTACAAAAATTCTCAATGTTAATCAAGATTTTATTGTTTTAAAATCAGACACAAAAGAAAAAAAAATGCCACTGGACAAACATAAACATTGTGTTATCATTAGCAGAAATTCAACAGAAATAACTTACTGTAAACTTTATAGCAACACTAAGATGGAAAACAAGGATAAACATTGCTTCAACCACATTGAAAAACAAGAACTAATTTATTTGTTACTAATATTAAATATGATCAATTCCATAGTAAATTAACCATCGAAAATCATTCTTAATTTTAATAAGGATATTCATCACCATTTACCGTAAATTAACACTTCTTTATGATTGATTGTACCTTATTCCTAAATATACTGTTAGATGAAGTTGTGAATTACATTTGTCTCCTGTCAGATTCCTGTCGTTGTTTTTTCTGTTTCATCTGTAGTTCCTATTCAAATGTTCACATGGAGATTTTGGAGGAAGAGGTTTAGGAAGGTTACGTACATGTTAGAAAACAACCATCGAGTTGAAGCTACTATTCTACTATTTCTGAAATGTTTTAGGTTGTTAATAAACTGTGGAAAGATCTAGTAAAGACATATTTCTGTAAACAACGGTAAAAATTGGTGTTCATGTACAACTAGTAATTATGCTTAATTCAAATGGTACAGTTCAAATCTTCTTGGGGCCTGATGCAAGAAGTGAAAGACTGAAGTAGAAAGATGGAGAAATTCTGCCAGCAGGGCCAATTCTAGTTCTTTGCTTTTCAGAATGCCTTGACTGCTTCTCAAAGACAATCTGATGAAGAGCGCTAGCTCGAAACGTCATCCTTCTTTGAATAAAAATATAAAAAACTTGGCAATTGTTCAACCTATTGTTTAATTTTGCTTCTCAAAGACTGACTGTTTGTAGCTGAGATTGCTAATTTGCAAAATAGCATGTTTTAGCAAAGAAACGTACAAAAAGACAAAATAACACATATGCCACTGAAATATTGTTTCACTGAAAATAAGCTCTTCAACTAACACACAAACCTTGAAGTATGAGCAGAAACAAATCTTGAACTTCTATCAAAAATTGAGATTAAATTTGTTTGCAGAGTAGTCAGTAAAACTAACAATGATTAAAAAAAAATGTAATTATTTCATGAAAGATGAGTTCTAAGCAGATGGGTAATTAACAAGTCAGCACATAATGAGATTAATGTAGATCAAGAAACAACACAGTCTGATCGAGGTAATGTAGAAAAACGGACTTTTATGATAATATCACAGATGGACACCTTGACATTTACACAGTAAAAAAAAGTGAATACATAAATATATTCAGATAAATTAGCTATTAAAGAAAGAGGGAGAGAGAGGTTAAGTAATTTAACATATTTATTTTCTTGCAGCTCAAGTATGTTGAGTTCCTACTTGCTGTAATTTTTTAATGGAAAATAATTTTTTAGGCTTATAATATTAACGATAAGGAGAAAGTTTTTTTTTTTCCAATTAAAAACAAATCACCTTTTCTTTACAGTTGCTGCTTCAGATGCTGGACAAACACTAACATTTACTATAACCACACAATCAACATAAGCTGTCTCGCAGCTCACACTCATCTAGTTCGAATGCTAACCTTAGTGACTGAATCACAGTAAACTTGTAGATTCAAAGAAACTCTCTCTTGTTCCTTCTGAACATTTATATAAAAAAAAACAACCTGTTATTTCTATACAACAGTTATTGGTACCTGTTCTTGTATCTGTAACTGAAAAGCCTACAGCAAACCATAATTTAGAACAATCTTGGTTCATACGCGTTGTATCTTTTATCCAATGTAAGATCTAAAAGTATTTTAGAATTTAACATATATTTTCTAATTTATATTAGTCTTTAAGACCTACACTTATAAAATCAATATCATCAAAATGCTGATTGAAAAACTTCACTTGGATTTTAAAATCTAAACTTTCCAGGTGAATTATGTTGTAATTTTTGTCCATATTTCATTGCTGAAGACTAATATTTTATATTGGAGATAACTTTGAAATGAATTTCAAATCCAGATAAGCAATCAAGAAGAAGAAAAAAAAAATTACAAAACATTAATCCATCTCATGAGTCTCAAAAATTAACAAAATCTACAAAATTTTTAATCTGGTAAGAATTTTCACTTCTGTTTAACGTTCGCTAAAGCTTAGTTTAACGCTAGCCGAGATAAAAATTTGATGGAATTGAAATTAATCTTTTCAGAGTTCCAAACACAGTTGTATTAGTTAGCTTGTAATCTTTGTTTTGTAAACAATCTTCTGCAGTCCAAATAAAGGCTTACCTTAAAAACAGATATGAAATGTAATAAAATAAATTTCTCTGAGGGCATTATTCCCATGTCATTTTATACTATCAAAACAGAAATCAAATATAAAACATTAATTTGTTCTTTTTACTTTCAATGATTTACTGAAAAATTAGTAATAATTAAGCTTTTGAAAGGATACTTTCTTTCTAATTACCAACTTAAAGCAACTTTGAACTAAGTTGTATATACCACCAGCTTGAAATGTTAATTACTGCTCTTTCCATGTCCAGAGAAGTACATTTTTTTGTCAAGTCAACTGTACTTGCTTTCAAACATTTGTTTCTGACTTCAAATACGTATTTCAAAGATTATACAAACACAAGTCTATATCTGTACTTTATTATTCTATTTGTCTACTTTTTCAAATAACTGACATAACATATTGATAAAAAAAGACACATTCAGACAACATGAGAACCCCCCCCCCCTTCTCACCCAAAGCAAGTTTCTCTCCCTCAAGAATTATTTCAATATTTACAAGATAGTTTTTCTTAAAAGCAATTATGATTCTATAAATACACCTTTTCATTCTTGAGCTGAATAGTTTTGATTAAGTTAAAAAGCTTTATTTTGTCAGGAGCCATTATTTCAAACCATTACAACACATCCTTTTCATATTACTTCAAACCTTCATTTCTCAGTTTTTTAACAAAATAAAATTTTAGTTAATATTTATATAAATGAAACTAACTGTAACTACAATTAAATTTTGTCACTTTTTTTTTTTTTTTAGAAAAACCCCTAAAATAAAATCTCCACTTTCAAAATTTCATGTATTACAGCCAAAACATTAAACAAATTAGCAATTATTCCAAGTTGTATCTCTTTAGAGCAACAGTAAATCCCCATCTCATTCCACATGTCTGTGCACCTAATTTTAGGATACTCTGTTATACACTAATTTAACGTAATCACTCCCATTCTGTCATCCCAGGAGGTCTGGGTGTAAGGTCATAGAGGACCCGAGACACACCTGGAACTGCTTGTATTTCAGCTACCATCTTATTCATAACCTGAAATAAAAAGTTAAGCTTAGATTTAGGTATAAATATAATAAAAAAAATCACCATCCTCCACTAAAAAATTAGCTAAACATTTTTCAAGAATTTTTTTTAATCGCGAAAGGTCATAACTATGACCTTAAAGATCTCCACATGGTAATGCTTTCTGCAAGTGATTTTGATCAAGACAATTATTAATCATATTATCAAGTATCTGTTTGATATTAGATCACTAACTAGTCGTTTATTTACCCATCAGTTATTTAAAAAGAAAAAATGATGAACATAACAGCTGAGTCAAAATAAAATGTAGGTAAGTAAAAAACGACCTTGTTTTTTTTTTTGAAAGAATTGTAATCTTTACTTCTTTACGACAAAATAAGCTGAAGTAAGTATATTCATAGAATTTATTTAAGTATCAAAAGCACAAGGTAGATTTTGTATGGTTCATTTTTCACTGTGTATCTTGGCAAAGGGATAAATGAGAAAAATGTAAAATACAAAAACTGCCCAAACAGGGTATGTTTATTGTATTTATATATTGTCACTCACCTCCAGGGACAAATGTTTATCAGGTGTGGCTGGAATCCCCATCATATAATTGTGTGTTATGAAAGTCCGGATCACAACTGACCGTTGACAAGATGGCTGCCTTGAGACAACATCACGGTCAAAATGAACGGGAATGAGAATAACAGTCATCTGAGAAATTTTATTATAGTAGCCACTAGAATGCAGTATGTTCTGTGCCAAAAAATCAGCTTGTCGTAAAGTACTTAAAACCCCTGTGGTAAGGAAGGTTGGAGTGATATCCTGCACAGGAAACTGGACTGCATCTCCACATATGTATACAACTCTATGAAAAAAACATTCTATTATCATAAAGAATTCTGCATTCTTTGTATATAAGAAATTAGGTAACACATAGCTGAATAGCGCATACAAAAAACAAAGTCTACCACATACAGTACTCGTTACTAGGTGGACTTATAAGACAAGAAACAAAAACAAGTGAAAAAAACTGTTTTTGAAAAGTTGCTTGTTTGTACAATAAAAAATGTAGTTCAAAGTCTATAATCACCTCTAATAAACATCTATAATAACCTCAGATACCTGAATAGATGTTTTCGTACTTGTTTTCATTTCTTTTTCTGTAAGAGGAAATAACACCTCAAGATGCCATATAGTTAAAATGTAGCACTTACAGGTGCTGTGGTATAGAGAGGAGGGAAGGTGTTTTCTCTAATTCATCGGGTGCATAAGCTCTGGCAGACTTGTATAAATTCTAAACTAGCTAAACCCAACTCTACACTAGACCAATGAAGGAGAATGAAAATTCACTGTTTTATTACCCGGGAGAGGACCAAAGGCACAAGGAGGACTATTTGCACTAACTCCCTAATTTTGAAATGACACTAGAGAGACAACAGTTAAGGTTAATGACAAAATGCAGTCTGATCTAGGGAACTGCTTAACTGCTATTCCCCAAGAAAATGTAGCCCATTTTAAATGGCACGATGTACCTGCCACTATCTCAAACAAAATTATTCTTTACATATTTTCACACACCAGGAAAAAGTAAAATTTGTGTAGTGAACTCATGAGGATACAAAGATGTTTTCAAATATTTATAAATAAGCTTATTTGTTCTATCAAAGCAGTTTGTAGAAATAGTGACGGTTACCTGTTAATATTATGGGAAATCCTCGGAATAAGTTTTGCTAATTCCATTATATCTTCCCAATTTCTTGGTTCTTTGTTACTTGAAAGGCCCAGTGCATAACTGTATGTTCGTTTTCCATTCTGAAGAGGTTAGCATAATATAAAAAGTCAGCATTGGCTGTAAAAATCACAGATTAGATCCTACTCTTAAATTCTATCAATATTTTAAAACTTCCTTTTATAATATTTGATATTTTCCCTTCTTCAGCTTACACTACTTTATGAGAAATTAATCAAAATCACTTGTTTATGAGTCTAAACATAAAATCTGTCACAATTTAAAGTAATTTTTTATACAGTCATTAACTACCAAGTCTTTGGATTTTGAGTAAAACCGTAAGCTATTTAATTTTTTTTTTGGTAATGACAAGTACAAACAATAAAATGTTTATTTAAATTTTTATGATTTACCCTTCACGTTTCTTTTACATGCAAATTTGTGAAAAACAAAACCTAGTAAATTTTATCGATACGTGCTTCATCTCTTTAATATTGTCAGAGTTACCAAGACAAAACTGTAATTGAAACCTGTGTTAGTATTTAATTAATTTTTTTCCTTATCATTGCTAGAATAAAATAAATTGGTTTACCTGAACTCCTACACTTTGAATGGGTATGAGTGTAGTTGTCAGCTCGTATTCCCGAGACACTTTAATTAAAAAAAATTGCTCCTCCTCATTTGTAGTATTTTGTACACGATTAATGAGAGCATGTTTCTAGAAAAAAAATAAAAAAATATTCAAGCTTATTTGTGATTTGCCACAAGTAATACTATTAGTAGTGAATCTCTACCACATAACAATACATCTTATCTCAAACCATTAAGAATTTTTTTCATGTAGTGACCATGACATATCTGGCTACAGGTCATGTTCCACACAAAAATGTGTCTTGGTGGTCATCATTATAAACATAAGGCTATAATGACATCACAAAATAGAGTATTTTTCATGTGATTATATAAGGAATTACTGAATTAGGTTTAAATTGTCCAGTGATATTTTCTGTAATGTTAGTGATTAGCACAGTTTGTTTAAAGCTATTCAAAGGTTATTTGCACTAACTGTTCCAAATTTTAAAGTGATAGAGGGAAGGCAGCAAGTCAACAGTCAACTCTTTACCAATGAATAGTGGGATTGACCATTGCATTATAATGTCTCCATGACTGAAAGAGCAAGTATGACTGGTGCGGGAATTCAATCTCGGGACCCGCAGATTGCAAGTCGATTACCCTAACCACCAAACCATGCCAAGCCCATTAAATAAGTAATGGAGAGAAAACACTACTAAAATTGTAGTAGTAACAAAGATTTTTTAAGAACTGAAAAGAAAGCTTTATTTCTTAGGGTTTTTATTCGTACAAAAATTCTTAATTATTTCTTATAGCACCTTGATCTGTACCTATAATTAAGGCTTATCCTTAACAGAAGAGAAATAAAAAATTAAATTCAAACATTTTCTTGGCTACAATTTCCACAGCCCTTTTAAACTGTTTTATAATGTGCTAATCCAAGATTCTTCTATTGACAGTACTTGGAATAATGTGCCTATTACAAATTTAGTTTATTCAACCACCATTATATTCTTTATAAGTACTATACACAACAAACTTAAGTATCAATCTAAAAATAAAGTATAATAGTGAAATTTTAAGATCTATTAATAGAACCAGTAGGATAAAAACTGTTCTTTTGATATGCAATCTTAAACAGTTGTTAAATTCAAATTACAAAACTTTTTATTTTATCCTGTTAGTTGCTGCAAGTATAACCGCTTTTTTTTTGTTTTTTTTTTTAAACGGTAAAATTAAGTTGTAAACAAACAAACACCATTATCATGATCTTTCTTCAAATTGTGCATTTTCACAGTGTGAAGTTAAACACTTAAGATATGTGACAATTATATAACTTAAAAAGAAGAGATTTAATAATGAAATTAATAGTGTTAATTTTTTGTTAAATCAAAATTAGACGTTTTACTCACTTTTTCAAGAGCATTACCATAATTTACAATAACCTTAGCTAAAACACTAGTTTCTGAAAAATCCTTCTCCATGTAAGTATCTTCTGCACATATAACACGAATAGCTAGACCTGGACCTGTAGAAAAATAAAGATGCGTGAGATAGATTAATCTTTTTTGCATTGGTTTTTGAGCTTTTATATGCATAAAAATGGGTTCAACGAGCAGAATGCAAGTTAACCCTAACCCTCTATTATATGCATTACAAAAGTAATGTGGAAAAATGTTTTCTTTGAATGTATTACTTAAGTAGATCTATACTGCACAATTATGTTTTTGTGAAATATAATTTGGAAAGTTATAAATGGGTACGTTACTTGGATGTAACATTGTTCAGTTGAGGAACCAACAAAAATAACTACATGGTTTATTTAGACTGTTACCTGGAAGTATTAGCATTTAACTTAACATAATTTAAGTATTTGTATGTATATTACGAAACAGAGATACAATTATGATGTTGTGACATTAAACTGTAGAATAAAAAGTTAATTTAATAAATCAAGCAACAACTTGTATTTATCCAAGTGATTTGTGTATCCAATATTGTACTGGAGAACTTTATTTATTACTGGAGAGTTTTAGCAAAATGTTTAGACTGAAGTATAGTAACTGAGTCAAGTCCATGAATTAATTTTTTAGGATACCTGTGAAATTTTTAATCCATCAATCAAGCATATATTATTTGTTAATTATAATTAGAATTTACATTTATTCAAAAAACAGTTTCTAGGAAAACTTTCTTTACTACTGTTGGTAGTATGATGTAGTTAGGTTGATTACATTTTAGCATTAATAGTTCCTCTTATTGGCCAATGAATTAAAACTTTACATGAAAGTGACGAAGAAATCAGAAGAACATTAGAGAGAATCATCCAGTGTTTGTCACATGTTGTTTAGAAGAAACCTGTGGTTAGAAAACTTTATATATTCTATTGTAGTTAAGTTTCAGATAAAGCTTGAAAATAGCAAATAAAGATTT
>NW_013666259.1:426311-451515 GCF_000517525.1 Limulus polyphemus
GTGTATATATATATATATATATATATACACACACACACACATTTCAATGGACGTAAATATAGTTTAGTAGACATTTTATTCAACAACGTATTAAAAGCTTATCACAATTTTTAAAAAGGTCTAATATTAGGTCGTAGAATAACATCAAGATTATTTATTGATAGCATTGCATAAAGTAAAGCTAAACATTTAAAATTATTTTTCATTATTCTAGAAATCCTATATTTAAAGAAGATACTACAAACATTTTGTGGGCCTCTGCTAGTCTTACTTAATATGTAAGTGAGAAATGAAATATCTGCTGTAAAGTCTTGGGTCATTGCTATCACAAATTATGAAGTCTGCAAACATTTCAATGAAGTAAGAATTAGAGTTTCTAAATTTCAAAAGACTTTTCTCAACAAAACTAAAGAACTTCATAAAATAAGAACACGTACTAGGAAACGAGTGTCTCTGAAAACTTTCTGTTGGCAACCCTAAGTCTTTCCCTAAAACTCGAACTTCCTCTTCATGGAAATCTTTCAATGGCTCTACAACCTTTTCTTCTTCTCTTAAAAGGTGCATAAAGTGTGCATCATTATGCTGAGTTATGACTTCACTAACATCATGGCTGGCAAGCTTAGTGGCATTCTCTATTAGGTCTGGTCGCAAGGTACCTTCAAGAAAAGTAACATTCGTGTCAAACATACTAAAACCCAGTCTACACAACAGAATATTCTGTGCTTCTATAAAATAACCTCTTTTTATTCAGAGCAGCTAAACATCTCGTTAACCTATGTAATTTTACATTATAAAAACTGAATTAGATTATCATATTCTTGTTTGCGATGAAGCTTGTATCATAAAATCATAGTTGTTCTTGTGTAGATACGAATACATTATTTTACATTTTATATCACTTCTTAATATGCACAAAAGAAGTCCTCATAAAGGAACTGTTAAGATATTTAATACAATATTTCTTAAACTGTGTAAACACCAAATATTTCACTAATAAATAAATAAATAAAATATTTTTCAAAGATTTTAGTATAGAACAGTAGCATTTACAGAATTTCACCAAGTACTGATGGTTTAAAGTATCAATAAATATCAAAATCAATTAATTTTAACAGAAAGTATGGATTGTTGTTACAATAAATGTACACAAACAAGTGATACTAGTTGGATAGATTTTAAAATGATTTTTAATCCCTAGTTTTGGTTGGCAAATTTAGACTGCTTCATTTAGCTATACTGATCACAATGTCAACCAAAGTAGGGATTGTTGTTACAATAAATGTACACAAACAAGTGATACTAGTTGGATAGATTTTAAAATGATTTTCAATCCCTAGTTTTGGTTGGCAAATTTAGACTGCTTCATTTAGCTATACTGATCACAATGTCAACCAAAGTAGGGATTGAAAATCGTTTTAAAATCTATCTAACTAGTATCACTTTACTTGTTTTTTTGTACATTTTATTGCAGCAACGACCCCTATTTTCTGTTAATATTTTATTTTCCTGTTTTTATATATCCATGGAATAGACATAACATTATAAACTATCATTATAGCTATAATTATAACTTTTACATGAACTAAAACCACAATCACAAATTTATAAAATTTAATCCTTACTTTGGCCTACAGATAAGTGTATAAAGCTGTCAAAGTATAGACTAAATTTGTGATTGTGATTTTAATTCTTGTTTCATTACTTTTTATATCAGGATACCTACTTCATTTTAAAATTTGTAAGTTTTTAATACTCTTGTGTGATCTGTCTGGTGTCTATCCATCAATATGTAGTGCCACCTTTGGTTTGAATTAGAGTAAAAAGATATTCAAATAAGTGCAGGATATGTTTCCCATTCATAAAAAAATTTTGTATGCATTTTTTTTTATCGGAATATCAAAAGCTGATACCCACAGACCAGTCAAGTAAGCTGGAGAAACCTTGTAGCGATAGTCCGAGTCTTGTAGGGGCTAGGCTTCCTGATGTGATCGGGTAGGTAGGTAGTAGGCGAAAAAGTCGCCGTTGTAGAAACTTTTGAATTGTTATACCTGCAATGTTAGCGACCTTTTGAGCTTATTGTTAGCATATATGTGCATAATATATCATAACCAATACTTTGAATGGTCTGTTTTTTGGCACATGAATTATTTGGAAACTTTGGCAATCCATAATATTAAGTACAATCGTACTTAATGATTACAGTAATATTTAGTTTAATGAGTCATATAAAAAGTTGTGTTTTATGATCAAAACAAAGGCTGGAAAAACTTTCATGTGTTATATCTTCACTCTGAGGAAGGCACATGGTCGAAATAAGTGACATGAAGTTTATATTAACTAAGGAAAGAGATAGTTATGGCTTATATTGTTGTGAAAAGTAGACCAAAATTCAACATTTTAACATTATGCTATACTAATAACAAGTTATTATAGCAGCTATGGGAAGGAAGAAAAAACTTATTTGAAATTTCATAAATGTTACCTTAAATATACACAATTCTTACCTTGACCAAGGTAAATATTTTCGGGCTTTAATTGTAGCTCTAAAACAATATCCTTCACTACCTGTAATTTGATTTAAAAAATGCTTCTTTGAAATGAAGACAAAGACAAATTCTATAAGCAAAATGAGAATGAAAATATACATTTTTTTTTTCAATCACTGAAATTAAAAAGACCAAAATTCTGCTTTATTTCATCACTATCTGGAATGTTATGCATACGTTCTTTTTTATCTTAAATGTGATCTACATTCCGGTTTATTTGACTGCCTGAAATTTTACGTATTGTTTTTTGCATAGTTAAATTTTTTATTATTTGACCAATATACTTAAATTCTTTTAACCTTCAAAATGGCAGAAGATCAAAAGTTTGGTGTAATTGAACATACACTGAACAAAAAATACATTTTCTGCAGTAAAGCATCTTACAACCAATCCTATCATTGGTGGACTTAACCTGCCCATTAGCCAAGCATTTGTAAAAGTTAAAAAAAAAAGACTTTTATAATGTTGAATTTTACCTGCAGAACAGCCAAGTGATTGTATTATTTGAGTCATTCTTCACAGATTTTATGAACCTGTCAATCAAATTATTGTATTAGCTAATAAATACACATATAATGTGTCGTGTATATTGGCCCACAGTAGAATGCAGAGTGAATAATAAAATTTCAACATTTGTTTTTCAGTAAAATTAAATACCAAATTTTCTTTTCCAATCTCTGAAATGGCAAGCAACCAAAAATCTGTTTTATTTTATTACTATCTGAAATTTTATGCATACATTATTTTCTATATTCCAAGTAGTAGCTGATCAGGATTAGCAGATTTTTTGTGGTTGAAATCAAAAAATTTTTGCTTACAGAGACTCTTCTTTTATGCAAAGATTTTCATTGTTTTACAAGAATAACTAAATATACACACATATAATTTGTATAAAATGGGCTATAAAGACACAAATGTATACATGTGTAAACATATCGGATATATACATTCACGTGTGTGTGTGTGTGTGCAACACATTTTGCATACATTGTATGAAAAATGTTAGGTATGAAATATATACAAGTTACACAGATTATACATTTTACACTAATTGACTGGTTTAATAAGTAAAATATCAGGCAGTGGATAAGTAAATACATATTAAGTTAATATGCACAGAATACAAACTGTTTTGAATAAATGTTTCCATAATGTATAGTTAAATCTACAGAATCAATTTACTTCATTTTAACCCAAAAATAATTTGAATCTTGAAATGTACCATTGAGAAAATGTTAAAAATTACATAGGAACAAAACATTCGCAGATTTTCAATTTGATCAACCCTACTTGGAAGGGCTTAGTGTGATGCCAGATTGAACCAAGTTAAATATTGTTGAAAAGTTATAATTAGCATTAAAAAGTACTATATTTTTGAAGTAATAATCTAATAATCAGCTTAGAAGAACTGGCTATTAAAAATGATCAATCAAGAAGAAAATGTTTTCTTCATGATTGAATGAGAGTTAGTTTTTGAAACTCTTAGCAGCTTTGATAGAATAATTGTTTTTCGAGTTTTAAAGAAAAAGAAAAGTATACTTTCATATGTTGGAAATATTATACATTAAGCCTATTTTTTAAATGTTTTCTTATTGCTCTAAATCTAGGTATAGCTTGTTTATGTAATGTTGTTCAGTTTACAGTGTACCAGGAGCTGAAGACAAGTTTCAAGGGTTAGTTTACTTAATATCTCATTTTAATTTTATTTGATATATTTTCAAAGATCTATTATTTCGGAAAATATCAATTCTACTTTCATATCAACCATATTAAGTAATGTTATACAATTGAATCATTTCCAGACTGGAGGGATGTCACTGATACTTAACAAAATTGCATAACACGTATTACATGCTTACTAAATAGTATCTCGTTTTGATTTTAATAAAAAATAAATTTGATTTATACAATTTAACACAAAAAATGTCTAAAGAAATAAGAAAACAGATTTCTGGTTCATTCCCAAGTTTTCCAATTAGATTACTTTGTTTATCTCTAATGACTGGGTAGTCATTTTACTAAATATTGACATAAACTGTATATAATTAAAAAAAAAAATGTTGCATGCAGTTATTTTCAAAGCTGTGCTTCATGTGTAATTTATTCAGATAATATGCTGACAACATAAATAGGTGGGAACAAATTATCAATTTTAAAACATTTTGGAGTTAAAGCTGTACAAACAGAGTTAGAATTATTTGTACTTGAATTCTAAAATGTGCTGTGCAAATGTGCACTTGACACCTGAAAGGTTAGCACTGGTTCGGTAAAAGTTATTTAAATACAAACATAAAACCATGATCTGAAAATGTTAAGCACATATAAAAACAAGTATAGCAAATTTTTAGATTTTATAAAGATAAGTAAGGATCGATATATACATAACCTAGCCAGCTATAGTAATAAAGAAAGTTGTAATGTTATAAAAGGTATTAAAACAAGAAAGTCAAAACTACAAAAACTTATCCCTACTTTGGAAAATCACTGTAATTATATTAGTCTGAGTTATAAAATTTTTAAGTAACTCAGTTTTTGTAGTTGACTCTTTTGTTTCAATACTTTTTGTAGCATTAAAACTTTCTGTATCACTATAGCTAGCTAGGTTATGTATATATAAATCCTTACTTGTCTGTATAAAATTTAAAACATTTTTATTGTACTTGTTTATTTCCTTTTTATTAGCTATATTTCTGTACGTCAGCAATTCCAAGTGTGAGACCGATGTATACCTGATTTTTATTTTATTACTCATCAGGACCTTTACCAACCTACCCTCAAATCTAATAATGTACCTAACATAGTGCATCATTCACTACTACACACACACACACACACACACACACACACACACACACACACACACTAGTATCCTTTTGGGTACAAGAAAGGAATCACTGGAAGAGTTCTATGAAAGAATTAGAGAAATAAGGTTCGTCACTTTTTTTCTGGACAAATGCCTGGAAAAGTCATTACTTATTTACTTAGATGTAAATTCGCTGAAAGAGTGAAATTTTGATTCATGCCATAAACATGTATACAGTGATTTAGGCAGCTTTATAAATACAATCAGCTATAATTTTGTTCAGCCAATACTGTGAAATAGTCAGACATTTTAAAAGTGGTTTTAAATGGGCAATTTTTATGGCCGACATTTTGTTTCATGACGATCCTTACTATTAAATACTACCATGCTTAATGATAAATAGTAAAAATAAGAAAAAGACCTATTTAATGTAAAACAAGACCCAGTCTCTATGATTAGTGCTCTGTGACTACGGACCAATAATTAAGTTCAAGTACTGTTCTTTAATTTTTTTCCCTGGTTTTAAACAAGCAACTGCAAGATAATTTTAATGTTAAAAATCTCAGTTTTCAAATATTTTTCACTGACAACTTCATAACTCACCTTGATTTTTATGACACCCCCTTCTGCCACTTGCAATTTTTTTTTTTTTATGTTCTTAATTATCATTCTGTTTGAAACTTGTAACACCCTTAGCAACTTGCCCTGACACACAATTTGGAAACCACTCCCCTAAAACCTCCTAAATGGATATCAAACTTCTTTTTTTCTACCCTAACTCTGTATGGGCTTGGTCGATATGACCAACCTTGTAACCACAACAAAACATGTGAAATGAATCTAAATTACCCTTTTTTTCTTTCTAGAATGACTGAAGATTGTAAATGGAAAACTATAATTATTTATCCTACATAGCATAAGGCTTGTAACAGTACATGTCTGTTTTTACTTAATTTTATATTTTTATTGCCCTTTGAATTATGTCTAACTAATAATCCCACGATAAACTATAAATTTTAGATTTTTTTCAATATCCAAACTAATACATTTCTGATGTTTCCATTTTAGTTACTTTTATAAGAAAAAGTAAAAAATATAAATAAAAAACAAGAAATTTAGTACTTGCCTACCTTTTTTGTAATGATAGTACATGTACATTAAATAATTTTTATTTATTTCAAATATATACTTAAGAATACAAAATAATAGCATGCACAAAGGAAATGATGTCCTGTAACTATTATAATTTAACTTTCTCACTAAGGCACAAGTGCCTGAAAATCAGAGGCATTGCTAGGCGCTGGTACATGGAGCCCATGCCCCAATTCTGTTTGACAGTGCCCCGAATAATCAGAATAGAAAACCATGACTGAAACACCAAAAATTCCCACACCTATGGGTCCGAGCCTTGAATCTTTTAAGCTTTCAGCGACACCAACTTTCAATTTGTAAACAAAATAACTGAACATCTCTACTGAGGATAAGGTAGCATTATATGTTAATTGGTAAATTAAAACTGTTTTGATTGGTTATAAATGATGTAATAACAAATGTCAGAGAAAAATTATTGGCAATATGTGAAATAGAGGATGTGGCAAGTGGGTCTGATTTCAAAGAAGGTTGAAGGTTATAAAAATTAGATTATGTCTTGGTAATATTTATACTATAATGAGTATTTTATGTTTAACTTGGGACATAAAAGAGGGGCGATGATGATGATGATGATAAAAAAAAGGAATGGACATGTCAGTGGAAATTTTGAAATTACAACTTGAATAATATTAAATTTTCATTTATTAACTCCATTTTGATGCCACGATTATCCATATATATTGATGATAAACTAGTTAAGTTTTGAATGTAATCCTGTAAAAAGTTGTGACCTTTGACCTGCCTATAGTGACAGGGTTAAATGGTTATTAGTTGAAAAAGTTTTAGCAATTTATATAATTCCTCATAATTGAATACAATAAAATATAGTCTCTATTAAAATTGTTTAAATATACCTAGTGCTATGCAATACATTAACTGTACATAGGCAGTTAAAACCTCCACTATAAAACACTAATAAAATCAATATATAAACCGTAAAACAATGTAATAAAATTGAAATTCAAAATCATTCCTTGTGGTCATCCTGTGGTCATAGCACTCAAAGGCATTGGGTATACTCCATCAATCCGGCAGAATCTAAACGCCAATGCAAAACTTGCCAGCAACTAATGAGGACCAGTTAAGGGTTAAGAGTTGAGTACTTGAACGTACAACATCTCAACTCGAACCAGCTGTGGGAAGGTAGTTACCCTTAATATTTAGAAATAGCTTTAACATAGAATTTAACCGACCCCCCCCCCAAAAAAAAATTCTACAAAGTAAAACTCCCAACCTCTACCCTTTTAATTTATGTTACAAGAAATAATGATAATATTCTTATATTAGAAATGTGCCACCCTAAATTTCTATAGAACACTCAACCTCCACTCTTTTATGTAAACTGAATGAGCTGAGACAAACCCAGCTACCTGAAGTTGGTCATTCTGCCCCGGTATACTGAACTATTCTAAATGTGACACTTAGTTACTTAAACCAAGTAATTAATGCCCTCTAAATTTTCCATAATGGAGTCTCC
The DNA here is from genome assembly GCF_000517525.1 of Limulus polyphemus. Lineage (NCBI taxonomy): Eukaryota > Metazoa > Arthropoda > Merostomata > Xiphosura > Limulidae > Limulus > Limulus polyphemus. Next base: position 434,290 of record NW_013666259.1, read on the forward strand.
ATGAATGAGAGCATAAGCTTTAATATAGTGTCAAATTTATTAATAAAAATATATAAACATTTTTTTTTTTAGTAAATCAGTCCTAATAACCATCATTTTTCAGTTTATTTATGAATAAATTAACATAAAGGAATCATTGCTATTACCTCTTTCTATTATAAATTCTGTTGGATATGTTGTGTGAAATTAAATCGTTTTACTTTGTAATATTGTTTGAGTTGGTTTAATTCTATGTTAAAGCTATTTCTAACTTTAAAGGTAACTGCCTTCCCACAACTGGCTGCAGACAGTGAAATGCAGTCGGAGTTCAGATGTTGTGGGTTCACACACTCAACCTCTAACCCTTAACTGATTCTTTTTAGTTGCTGGCAAGTTTTACATCGGTGTTTGGATTTTGCCTGATAGATGGGATATCCCCAATGCATTTGGGTGCTATGACCACAGGCACTATCCTTTATTACACTTAAGGATTACAACAAGGAATAATTTCAATTTTAGTATATATATATGTTCGTAAAGACATTACAGAACCATGCATGCAAGCTGTAAGCCTTTATCTCTTACTTACACTTATAAATGTATCTCCAATTATCTTCTTCTTCTCTTCAGGATTTGTAGTCATACACAGCATTCTTGTAGTTCTTTTTCTCACTGGATCTTTCTTGTCAATGGGGAATATGGTTGTTCCATTGTAAAACTGATGAGAGGCATCTACAACTGGAAAGAAAAAACAAAGTTTCTTTAACCCTCTCTGACATTGTGCCATCCCCGTTTGGTTTTGTTCTCACACTTAAAATGCTTAATCTAATAGCATGAAATTTGGTATATACTTTATAAGTGCTTTAAAAAAAAGTTTTAGTATTTGTACTGGACATTTGTTATGAAATGGTGTTTTAAAAACATTATAGGTGTCCCTATAGTGCAGTGGATAGCGCGTTGGATTTCTAATCCAAAGGTACCGGGTTCGTTCCCAGACAGGGATGCCACCACCATTGCCTGGTCCCAAGTCCAGGATGAGAAAGGAGGAGGGTTGGGCGCGGGGCTAGCAACTCCGCCCCGTAAAAACAAAACTGCTACAGAAACTGCACCAACACTTCCGTCGGCGAAGTGTTGTTGTAGCCCTATGTTCCACTAGGAACGACAGGAACTAAGAATAGAAAAACTACTTCCTTTTGGCTTTGCTTTTTTTTTCATTGTGTGTGTCTATAATCATATAAATGCATTCAATAGTTATTTTTTCAATAAAACTAAATGTGTGTGTGTCTATAATCATATAAATGCATTCAATAGTTATTTTTTCAATAAAACTAAATGTCTCTTTTTTCTAATATTGACATCCTCATTTTCTCATCTGTTCATAGAAGCTCTTACATGCAAAAGAAGCATCAATTGAAAAATATGAAAGGAAAAAACTGCATTTTAAAAATATTATTAATCAGAAAGCTCCATTTTATAAATATGGTTAGGTCTAACATGTTTAACTATTGAAGGACTTGTGTAGCTGCAAAAATAACATAAAACACTGATGAACAGTACAAGTGTTGCCTGGTAGAAATGAAGTTTGCATTAGTATCTAGGCCTACACTGATTTAGGTGATATTTTTACCAACTATACTTTCAGTTAAAACTCAGTCTCTCTAATAATCATAGTTTGTTTTCAATAAATAAGACAATCTTGTACCTGTACAAGTTGAGTATTAAATTTACTAATAGAAACAAATAAAGTTTTTCTGCCGTCTGAATAGTTCACCATCACTTAACCACTAGCTTACTGCACTAACTAACCCTAATCATCCTTATCTTCTCATATAAGAATATTCCTATAGTCATCAAATGAAAAGTTCCATGTTTGTGGTTTGTTCCAAAGTCTTGTAAACACTGCATTAGAATCCTTTGTACTCCACTATGAAAACGTCTACTCACTTTCTCAGAAACCATACATTACTGCTTATCTAAGTGTTTACTTTATAATGACACGGACAAGAATCTATTCTATCTATTCCTTTTAAGCCATTGGATCTATCTTGTTTGGAGGCTAAGATTTTATTAGTTACTGTCAAATCCACTTGTTTTGGCATCATAAAAAACCCCTTTGACACAATTTTCTTGAAACAGTCACTGATACAAAAGGAAAGTCACTTGAAAACAAAACTTTGGATTAATCTGTTTATAATGGATTCCAGGGTCTGGGATAAATATAAACCTAAACTTTAAGATTAACAGAAAAATCATATATAAAATAAAAAAAAAAAATGTGTAAAGGCTTTACAGTTGATACCATTTGGAACTGAACAGAGATCAAACATTTTATAATTTTTTTTCTTTACAAATTAAACTAAATACATTTTGCACAAAATATCAATTCTTAGATGTTTTCAAGTAACAATAACAGTTGTTGAAATAACAATCACCCTTTGATGATTTTACTTTCTAATCAAAATTTGATTCTACTTTCTTCTCCAGAACTAATAGTAAGAGATAAGTTACACAAAGTAAAGGAAAGAGTTATGTCAAATTACACAAAGTAAAGGAAAGAGTTATGTCAAATTACACAATGTAAAGGAAAGAGTTATGTCAAATTACACAATGTAAAGGAAAGAGTTATGTCAAATTACACAATGTAAAGGAAAGAGTTATGTCAAATTACACAATGTAAAGGAAAGAGTTATGTCAAATTACACAATGTAAAGGAAAGAGTTATGTCAAATTACACAATGTAAAGGAAAGAGTTATGTCAAATTACACAATGTAAAGGAAAGAGTTATGTCAAATTAGACAAGAAAACTTCTTTCATACTCTCGTACAGCTGAAAATATTTGGGAAACGAAAACAAATTATGGACATTTTAAAAAATAAATACACTAAAATGATAATCTAAGTAACTTATTTTAATATTAATACAATTTAATAAATTGACTTCATAATTAATTCTTCCTGGCTTCCAAATATGACGTGTGTGTACACAGTCTGGAATAACTAAGATGAAGGGGGACCCAATAAACACTTGACTGTCGATTCCTACGTGTTCAAGTGACTGTATATAAATAGAAAGTTTCACTTACTTGCCTGAATTGGAGAATTACATTTCAGAAAACATATGGCACCACAATTATGTTGAAATGAAGTTTGCATGACATGCACGTGAAGATTTATAAACAATATCTGACCATGAACTATTTTTTTTTTCCAAATTACTACTATTCTTCTAGACATAATTCCGTACAATGGTAGTTTTGGTGTAACCTTTTTGTGGGATGCGACATTTTTTGTTAACCTGAACCATAAACAGATCAATCGTTCTTTCTTAGGCTGGAAATGATTAAAACAGAAATCACATTTTATAAAATGTGTGTAAAAATGAATAAGGAACAATCTGAACATATGCAACTGTCATTATGATGAAATATTTGAAACTAGTAACCATGTTCCAATAATAATAATAATAATAGTTATTACAACTAACAAGCTAAGCAGAAGCTAAGTATGTGTATGAAATATCCAATTACTAGTTTTCTTGTATTGTTGATTTGACAGCCCTGATGGATATGACAATCTAGCATGGTTATATAAAAAAATATGGGTTAATAAATATTACATGTAGAGTATAATTTCATTTCTAAAGTTTCTTAACAAAGAACCACATTTCAAGAATAATGGAAATAAGATCAGGTGGGAATTGAGCCCATGACTCCACTAAGCATGACAAATACTTTAACCCTTTCAAACATGTTTTGGCACATTTAATTAAACACCTTTACTATCAATGAAATTAACATTATAATGTATGATACAGTTCAAAGTTTCATATTATCTAAGTTTTAAGTCCTTTATTTCAAAATAAAACCTTTAAAAACTACTTAAAACTTCAAATGTATTGTCACATGACCAATGAGCTATGAAAATTCTCTACTTTGCCACTCTGTATCTTCAATAATACAATAGCAGTTGTATAGATGTATGTCTAGACTATAAAACGATTACTTAATCTATTGACATGTACATTTCAAAGATCTCTGAATGAATGCAGTTGAAACAAGTAATAAATTTGGTCCACCCCTGACAGGTGCCACGCTCACCTTCAACAGTTTTGTTTGAGCTTTATAGCCTACATGTAGAGGTTACATATACTGTGTAGAGTCATTAGAAAGAGCTCATTTTGCACTATAATCTAACAATGGTTATTTTGAAATTGGCACACAGTTGTTGTCACAGAGTACATGTAACTGACTGTAGTATTGTTGACTGCTTGATTGACTATAGCACTTACAGTTGTTTCTTACCTAAATATGTTATAGTTAGAGATACAGTTTAAATTGTATTTAGGTCTTGCTATAATATTTTAGTTAGTTATGTATTAATTATGTTTTAAAATGCATAATTGAAAGGTTTAAACATTTTTTAAATATACATCACACTTTGTCAGTACTTAAAGCTTATGATATTATGTGATTCACAAAAAGTTTGCCGAAGGGTTGGACAACACTACCCAAAATGCTGTAACATGCCTCAAGGGCACCATTAACTTATGTCGAGATGAATAATAAGTGGTAAAGGACAAGAAATCGAAATAAAACATTAAAAATTAACCGTATGTGAAAAGGAAAAGACCTGAAGTTACGAATATAACCAAAGGAATATCTTGAGATATTCTACAAAAAATTAATGTACTTTTTTCTATTTCCTAATCTTAATCATTTCATTGCACTGTATGTTAATGATAATAACTAGAGTTAGTGATAAGATTGAAAAAATAAAATATAAACATTTACCCCAAAAAACTTTTGATATTCATTTAGGATATTCCAGAGGTTATGAAAACTATAAGATTAAAAATATTTTTATACTTAAAATTAAAATCACTTTGCACTGGAACTATTCATAGTTTGAGTGCAAATAACTACTATAGATAAATACCATTTTTATTAACATTTTTATTTTATTGTGTACAAGATACTTATAAACTTTAATGAAATCTTATGAGGTTTTGTGAGGAATGCTCAGAGTTACCATATGTTTTTTGCATAAATGTTCTTCCCCAGTCGAGGTGATCTGAAATATATCAGCCAATTTGGAAAGGGTTAATAACTATTTAAGTATCACATCTGGAAAGTCACAAATTTCTTACTTTATTAGTTATTAATGGCAGGATTCTTGAGTTCTGCCAATAAGCATATTTTGGTGAGATGCCTACTATGTTAAGGGTTTAATCCCTTCTGTGATTTGTCCAAGATAACTTCAGGTTTCAAAAAATATTCGCCCAAGTTAATTTGGGCAAACAATTTCTCACCATATTTTTTAATGATTTCCCTGAATTTATCAAATATTATGATAAACTTTTAAAAGAGTGAAAAAAAAAATCTGCCTTTTGTGAGCTCATTTCCAAAAAAAGATAACAAAAAGCAACAACAACAACAAAGCAAAAAAATTGGTGACAAATTAATTAAATCGAGCCGTTAAGGTTGCCTTATAAACAAGCTTTTCAAAGAAATATGAGTTAATTCTCTTTCAAGTTAACTTCAGTTTTGTTTTCTTACTTCGCAACTTCACGCCCAGTTGTCTGAGAGACTGCTCCACTTGCAAACTTTCGTTTTTCCTCATGAAACCATTATCTATATGAATGGCAATCAGTTGTTCATCTCCAAGGGCCCTGTGTAACAATGCTGCACACACAGTCGAGTTTACTCCTCCACTCACTAACATCTGCCATTACATAAAAAACAGAGCAAGTACTCAGAACTCCAGAGTTATTTAAAACTAGTTACAATAATCATGTAGAAGTGAATATTAGTTTTACAATAATTATGTGTAAGTAAACATTAGTTTTACAATAATCACGTGGAAGTGAACATCAGTTTTACAATAATCACGTGGAAGTGAACATTAGTTTTACAATAATCACGTGGAAGTGAACATTAGTTTTACAATAATCACGTGGAAGTAAACATTAGTTTTACAATAATCACGTGGAAGTAAACACTAGTTTTACAATAATCACGTGGAAGTAAACACTAGTTTTACAATAATCACGTGGAAGTAAACATTAGTTTTTACAATAATCACGTGGAAGTAAACATAGTTTTTACAATAATCACGTGGAAGTAAACACTAGTTTTTACAATAATCACGTGGAAGTAAACACTAGTTTTTACAATAATCACGTGGAAGTAAACATTAGTTTTTACAATAATCACGTGGAAGTAAACATTAGTTTTTACAATAATCACATGGAAATAAACACTAGTTTTACAATAATCACGTGGAAGTGAACACTAGTTTTCTTGCAAATTAGACACTTGGGAAAACCAGTATTTTTTATACTGTTTTATAAAACTATCATAAACACTTGTTCTTTAAGAGTAATTCATTCTTATCAGTTGCCCCCCCAGTGGCACGGCGGTATGTCTGAGGACTTACAATGCTAGAAACCGGGTTTCGATACCCGTGGTGGGCAGAGCACAAATAGCCCATTGTGTAGCTTTGTGCTTAACTGCAAACAACAATATCTTATCAGTTACGCCAAGTACTATACAAATCAGTTTTTGTAAATATTTTATTTCCTTAAATTTATCATAGCTTGAAGCTGTCTCAGCTGTTGTATGATCATTCTGATTTGAACCTTTCCCCAAATCAGTTTTTACACAGTTTACAATTAAACATGATCAATCTTTTATTTAAAAGAACAAAAATTCACAGAAGCAAACAACTTATTTGAAATCCAACTTCCTCTAAAGACATTGAGGTTTGTGTTTTGTTTTCATTAACATTTTGTTACAGAATATCTAGTTATTTGATGTATTTAAAATTTAGGAAATAAAAAAAAGTATAATCATTATTACAAATTTTATAATATGCATATAATTAAAGGGGTAATTTTAAATAAGCTGGTTATTAATTTAATACTCTAAACTATCTTTTCAAGCCCGAAATATTACGAGTTCTCCTTAGAAATGTATGGATAGATGAACAGATGCATGTTCAAGATACTTAAGTAACAACTGTATACAAGGGAGCTTTCAAGAATTTTTGTACTAAAGAAAATGAATTTAATTTTCTTCATATAATTATGTTATCTTATTATTCATTTCATCATATTCTTTGAAGCACTAAATCCTTGCTTTAATTTTAGATGACTTAGTATAAAAAAAAAACAAGCATATAAAACTAAACAATCCATACTGGAAATGTAGCTTGATGCAAGAAACTATGTCTTCTAGGCTTACTTACTAATAATTTCTTTTGTTTGTTTGCTGTTAAGCAAAGAACTATACAATGGGCTATCAGTGCTCTGTTCGCTTGGGTATTGAAACCCAATTTTAACAATATAAGCCCTTAAACTGGGGGCTACTTACCAATGAACCAGTTATCTCTGCTAAATGAGAAAAGAGTATCGATGTGGTTTTGAAGTTCTAGCTAACACCATGATTCAATCTTAGTCTAAAAGTAGCAAGTTTAAGGCTTTTCAAACACTGTAATTCTCAAGCTACTTTTTAAAATCCCCATTTATTTTATAATAAATTATTTAGTTTTCATAAAATTGAAAAGAGTTATTAAAATAGAAAATCAAATAATAACATTACAATAGGTCCTTCACTTTGTCAGAGATAGAGATCAGCAGATTAATCTCTCCATTCAAAATAATATTTGCATACTTCAACTTTTTTTAATATAATATACTAGACAGTAGCACCCATTGGCTGTCATTTAAAACTTGGACCTTCTGATCCGAAGCCTGGAACACTAACTGCTAGTTCACACACATAGCCCACATTTTAAACTAAATATGTGGTCTTACTTACTAGCACTTTTTTATCTCCAACTGTCTTTCTGATAAACTCAATACATTCTATTTCTCTACTTTTCAAGGTGAAAGTTCCTTTCAAACTAGCTATGTCATATAGAAAGTTCTTCATAATTTCTTTGCCTTTTTCTGTTAAGTTGACCTCAGGATGGAACTGGACACCATATATCCTTAATTTATCATTAGCAATAGCTAGAAACACCAAAGGAATATTAGAACATTTAAATAAATCTAATTCAAATGTTATACTTCAGTCTAATCATTTACAAATGCTTGGTTTAATGCTTCTTAACAATTTACATTGGACCAAGTAGATGCTTAAAAACTGTAAATATATAATAAAAAATATTCATTCTCCTGTTATTCTGACCAGGTGCTGCTCAAATTTAAATATATTTTTCACTTGACTAAAATTGTAACATCTAATTGTAATAGTTAACTTCTTGTTTTGAACATAAACTAGCTTTATTGTAACAACAGTAATGTTCTAATACTCAGCTGATTTTATTAAGTTTCTGGGAGAGAAAAAAATAAAACACTAAAACTATAAATTAAAAATAATTATGCATCTAAAATCAACGAGAAATGTTTCTTGGTAGGTATAATAAATAAATAAATAAATATATACATATCAAGTCTTGTGATGTATAGAGTGGCTTTCTTGTTAGGCATAAGCTGTTGGCAAGGGATATTTATGCAATTTTACATTGCAATATATATAATTTTTCCCCAACCCAACATGGGATTCCAGTAAGAAGGAATGTATAAGAACATTTCAATTACACTTTATTGTAAACCAACACTAGAAAAAACCTTGGTGTCTTTCAAAAGTTTTGTATGTTGTAACCATGCTGGTCTGGTGAGCTTAGTTGAAGTAACATTATACACTCTCCTTTACATTACACTTGTGTACATGGTGATATACAGAAAATTATTAATCAAGAAGAGGTTACACCAATACTAGCTATTCTTACTTGATGTGGAAAGAGGTTAAACCAATACTAGCTATTCTTACTTGATGTGGAAACAGAAGAGGTGCAACCAGTAATTGCTACTAACCATGATGTGGAAAGTAAGATGGTCAAATGAATAGTTGCTGTTTTTGGTTGATACACCGAAATAGTTAAAACAATACTCATAAATCGAACTTAATAAGGAAGGACAAGTGGTTAACTTGTTACTTATTACTTTTAGGAAAGACAAACAAATTTCTTGGTCCACTTTTTTTTTCTTTACTTAAAACACAATAAATAATAAAAAGGATAGAAAAACCTGAAACAGAATGCCCACAAGTTGCTACACTTTTCATGTTTACAGTGACCTTATCCACACTATCTCCCTGTGTAAAATATGCCAGCTGTTCTTTCTCAAGACCCCTGGAATTGAAAAGGGAAGATACGAGTAACTTATTTCAACAGTCTTACAGCGATAAAAATAAAATTCAGATTTTCTTTGTGCTTCATAGAACGATATAGTAATATTAATATACCTTTTGCTAATCAAGAAGCCTTAAACTAGTACTTAACCTCAACACAACATACACGCCATTCCCTTTTACAGAACTATAGAGTACAACAAAAAACTTTGTCAATACAAATAGATCTTTCTTGTCTATTAAAATAATTAGAAAAATACTACCTTAAACTTTCAAAAGACTTACTTGAATAAAGGGGACTTGTTGTCAACCATAATTTTTAACTGGCCATCATCAGGGATACCTTTCTTTAGAATAGTGCCACCTAGTGCTATATTCATCAACTACACAAAAAGTAAGAGACTGTCTTAAAAACTTGAATAAAATTAAAAAACTCTTTGTGCAAAATTACTTATTTTAAATTTGTACCAAAGTAATGATGGATTTCTTGAACATAGCCACATCAGCTTTATCAAATATGTAACTAATCTATCATAAATTAACTCTCCTAATCTAAAGTAATACTTTGTTTAAACCAAAAAATTAAAAATACATTAGGCTGAACAAAATTTCCATTATTAATTTTTTTATTTTGTCCACATGGACAAAATTTTATAGTAGAAGTTTAAAATAAACATTACAAAACATATATCAGATAAAATTACAATCATGAAATATTAAATTATAGCTCTTTCTCAATTTTCTTTGATGTTAACAAGCATAAATCACAAGATATACAAAATCTAAAATGAAATTAAAAAATTTTTTTTAAGACTTCAAACTTGGGTACTTAGTTTTCTGTAAATGCAAATGCTTCAGTGAACTAAACATAAGTAAAATCCTTGATTTCATCTACACAACTTTATTTGTGATAAAGGTCCTTTAATCCTTTCCCACCCACCACCATATTAAACAGTAGCTTTATAGAACTCAGTTTTGTAATTCATGGTGTAGTTAACTACTGGAGGTTAGGCTAGCCAGATGAATAGTCAGAAGGTTATTTGTCTATTCAAAAATAAGAAATAAGTATATAAAAAGTATTGACCAGTAAGTTCCATTTTAAATATCCAATTAGGTCTAACTTGTTTTATTTTAATCAGTTACTTATATACATTATCTATCTATACCTAATGAAGCAGATATATAGATGTGCAAATATCATAAAACAGTATAAATGTAACCCGCACTGGTATCCTAGGCCTACAATGATATAGGCAATATTTTTTCCAACTATATTTTTGGTCAAGCTTAATTACTAACTGATAAATATATTTTGTTTTCAATAACTAAGGAGTTCTTGTACTTATGTGTGTTGTGTGAGTAATAACAAATTCACTAATACACACAAAAGCTTTCCCATCATTTGTTTAGTTTGCAATTGCATAATTCCTAGCTTACCGTAATAACTAACCCTAAAAAGCCTTATCTTATGTTTTCTCGTATAAAAATATTCCTGTAGTTTTAAAACAGACAAAATTTCATTGCATCTCCAATTTCTTTTTTAACCCCTCCTTTTTGCTAGTTGATTCTATTAATCAGGAATCTCTTTCACAGAATTCACATTATATTTGCAACTCGTATTGACAAGTTTTATCTAATTCGTCATATGATTGAAATGTATCCCCCAGGCAAAATGTAACACTTTCAGTCATGTTTTCTTCATCCCTGTGGTTTTTATACTTGAGATAAGTCTGCACATGTAAATTATGATTACCAAACAAATGGTCTTCACGCTATTTGTCCAGGTAACCAGATAAAAAGCAACTTCTGAGGGGGGAGGGATTTTTGAACTATATATATTTGACTGTTTAATAAGTGTAGCTTGCACTATGTATATACAAGTTTTCCAAGAACCCATCCTTAGAGATATCAAGAATAAATAGACGAGTTCATTACTAAATGTGTTCTTTCATGATCGTATAGATTTTCAAGGAGGATTCAACACTTTTATAGTGTGTAGGAAACTAAACTGTAAACCTTACACAAGTTAATCTACACACGACACAGATCTTTAAAATACAACATTGTGTGGTAAGATCTTGAATATCTCTCCCCCCCCCCCCAATTTTTACTGTGATAACAAGATATCGCTTAATAACAAGATCTACAAGCAAGTGGAAAAAAATGAACAACTGAACAGGAAGAATTTTCATTCCAAACTACGAACAAAATATATTTATAAATCAATATACATCTTACCTGCATACCATAACAAATTCCCAACACCGGTAAACCACAGTGAAAAATATCAGGATCATACTTGGGAGCATCTTCAGCATAAACAGAACCAGGACCATCCGAAATAATGATAGCCCTATTACATATAAGTGTGTGTGTGTATATATATTTTACGTCTCAAAGACATAAACCAGTAAGATTTTAGTAACAATAAGAACACATGTTATTATACCTAACACACATTTTTAGCCTGGATTAACAAAAATCTAATTTTTGCAAGCTAGAAGAAAAATACATTTGCCAATTAAAAAATTTACTGCAAAATTTTAATTAATAATAGAACTGGTTTTACTGTATTTATATTGCTTTGCATAGTTGTTGTCTTATGCAAACTTCATGCCCAACATGAAATTAAGTGTTAAGGTTACTGTTTATATAAAGACAGTAAAAACTTATTTTCTTTTTATAATTGATACATGAAACCATCAGTACTTGGTGAAACTCAATAATTATAGAATTGAGGAAAAACAAGAAATTGTACATTTAACAAAAACATCTATTTATTCAGGACCACGGTTTCACCAATACTTCATAATGCCTTTACTGGCGAATCGATGGTCGTGAATAAACAATGTATTTGTGAAGTGTACAATTGTCTTGTTTTTCCTCAGTTCTGTTATTTTCTTTCATTAAAGTACTGTGCCTTCACAATATTAACTGATGAAAACTACAAGTTAATATCTTCCACTAGTAAAATATCAAATACACCTGAACGTAGTGACCATTCTCTCATATTCAGTCTTACATACATTAGCCACAATCACTACTTAAAATGTATTTATTATCTAACCCTATACGTAAACACTTCTAAGTCAAAAACCTATGAAACATAAACAACAACAAATTTTATACATGTGCATTATTGTGCCTTTGTAGACGACATGTGTGCGTCACTGATATCTTTTTGTAGACGACGTGTGTGTGTCACTGATATCTTTTTGTAGACGACGTGCATGTGTTACTGATATCTTTTGATTTTTAATTTCTTACAATGAAAATATTAAACTGAAATGTGTGAAACTTAGAACAAACTGACCAAATACATCAGCTACATTTTGTTAGTGCTTGAATTGTCAACTGTCAAATTTTCAGCTACATAATACTTGTAGTGCATCAACTTTGTTTTTATGGTACCCCCTTTTCTTAACATGCATTTTGTTGCCCCTATCTGTCAGCACCCCATATAACCTGTTTGTGTATGTACTGTACATCATTTTCCCATGTAAATTATTGTTGTATTATTTAATAGTAATAATATTTGTAGAATAGTATTAAAAAATTAATCATTTTTAAATATGTTCTTTCAGGTATAAATTATATGCTCCTATAGTCCTAGTTGTGAGCTCCCTGTACTGACTCTCTGTGCTCTCACACCACAGTTTACATAACGTGACCAGCTGGCATTAGACAACTGTAGTTTAGCTATCAAGGTTGTTTAATATATTTATTAGAGAAAAATCTTCTTGGGATTTAGCAACAGAAAATAAACAAGTTGCCCTAGTATCGTGTATATGCACATTTATTTTAAAGTAAAGCTTTGGATATATGGTAAGGACAACATAAATGAGGATATAAACAATATTATCCATCCACAAGACACTAAAACTGGTGTATTAAAAACAGAAGAAAAACAGTAATGTGAGCCTGCATTTGACAAATCCCAAAAGTTGTAAAAGAAGTACGAAAAAATAAATTATGAGTGATTTTGTTTTATAAAAATGTAAAACTAATTCCCCTTTTAACCAAAATAATTACAAAATTAATTGGAAGAACCAACTAATTAAAAAAACAAACATTTTTAGGTAAAATACATTACATTTATTTTAAACAATCATTTTATACATAAATTAGGATCATTCTGAAATATTGTTCCTAACTTACTTAAAGCCTTCTTTTATCAATGTCTGGGCACTTGTATTGAAAGGGACAATTACTGACTCCACACACAGTTCACGGACAAGTTGGTCAATCACCTAAATTTGAAACAAGAATTATTGTTAGGTTTAAGAAAAATTCAAAAGTAAAAAGATGCAACAGACAAACCCCAAAAGCAAAGTTGATATTTCTTCTAAAAATGGTCTTGGTAGTAAAAATCTAGTTTACAAATTCATAATTAATGTAACAAGTCTCGTCCTGGTCAGAAAAGGAAATAGCAATCTACAGTGAACTTTTCTAAAATAATTACACTGGAATTCAAATTCCAAAGAAGAATTAAAACATTTTATACCATGAAACCTACTTTACTAAAAAAATTGCTTATAAATACCAGCTGTTCACAGGCACCTTTTAATGATACAACCACAAATATGTGACCAGAAGGAACTACTGCAAAGCACCTTCTCTTTGATATGTACATAAACCGGTGGATACAGTCTTGTGGATTGTCCTTATTTAGGATGTATTAACATAAACTGGTGGATACAGTCTTGTGGATCGTCCTTATTTAGGATGTATTAACATAAACTGGTGGATACAGTCTTGTGGATCGTCCTTATTTAGGATGTATTAACATAAACTGGTGGATACAGTCTTGTGGATCATCCTTATTTAAGATGTATTAACATAAACTGGTGGATACAGTCTTGTGGATCATCCTTATTTAGGATGTATTAACATAAACTGGTGGATACAGTCTTGTGGATAGTCCTTATTTAGGATGTATTAACATAAACTGGTGGATACAGTCTTGTGGATAGTCCTTATCTAGGATGTATTAAATTACTACTTTAGAAAATGCTACAAACCTCATATCAAAACAAAGTTTAAACATTGTATTAATTTTCATCTTCCAACTACTTTTACAGACTTGAGAAGTACTCACCTTCCCATATTGAGTTCCAGCATCAAGAATGACTACTTTCTGGGAGTGCAAGATGCCATTGACGTGGCTTTCCTGCCCTGTGTCGTGCATGACACAGCCTCCACAACACTATAAAAAAAAAATTTAGAATCTTTGCTCTAGCTTGTTTAAGAAATGAAACCTAAACCCATTTCTACACCTCACTCAGTATTTTTAAATATTTCATAACTACTTTCAGTATTTTACAATGTTTCTGATGATATGTAAAAAAGATAGTTTCCATATCTTACATCACAGGTGAATCTAGAAACAAACACAATGCTCTCAAATAAAAATATACCTACAAATGGTGAGATGACTGGTCATAGTGTGCTATTGCTAGGGGCACCTGGGGGCATGTCCCCCAGAAAATTGACATCCAGAACTGATGTTAAAAACACAGGTTCTGCATAAATTTGAAAATGCAGAAACCAGTGGTGTATCTATGTATTAGAATGATTCTATAAAAGGATATTAAACATATGTATACATTTATTCATCTTTCTGAATAATTATTTTGCAAAACAAGGCTACAACATCATTCCAGTTAACTTTTCAAAAAGTCTAACCTTCTATTGCCCTCTTATGAACACAAACATAATTGATATAACCAAGATGTTATGACAAAGTGTTCAATTTCAAATGTCAATAATCTGTTGTTACTATAGCAACAGCTCAAACACAACTATAGTAGAGGCAACAGACAAAAATAGACATGCACGGTAAAGTCAATTATGAACAATGGTATTACTTGTGCACCAAATAGTACTAACCCTTCCCACTAGCCTCCAGACACTATTTGTTCTTGATTTTATTCTGTATGCATGGCATTTTTTTTTTTCCATAAAACATGCATCTTTAAAAATGTTTTTGAAAACACCTGCTCACTTGCAGGTAAAACTAAGACAAACCTCAACAGTTAATTTAATTCATGCAGATATTTTATTGGCTTATCCAAATTATGTACTGCATGAGCAAAATGTTTGCTACCACTTTAGAGCTGGATAATTAATGGCATTTGATTAGTAAAATAGTATACTGTCCTCCAAACCGTGGTACACACAAGCAAACAAAAAAAGGTGGCTGATGATTCTGCCAACCAGTTGCCTTCCCTCTAGTCAGCAGTTCAAAATTAGTGACAGGTATCCTTAGTAGCTTTACCGTAACAAAGACAGGACAAGTATCTTTGATGGCAATGAGTCCAAGACTCTCAAATCAGACTTAGGCCTGATATGATCTGCAGATGTATGTTATGGTGGTTGTATGTGCTATAAAAGACTTGGACAAGCATGTGTCAGGTAATCACTACAGTGTAGCAGTGCTATAAATGACTTGGACAAGCATGTGTCAGGTAATCTCTATAGTGTAGCAGTGCTATAAATGACTTGGACAAGCATGTGTCAGGTAATCTCTACAGTGTAGTAGTGCTATAAATGACTTGGACAAGCATGTGTATATTTTGTAGGACTTAAAAAGAGTAAGCAGTTTTTTATAGCATGTTGGTCCCTTGGTCAAGACATTTTTTTTAAATTCCACACATCCTAAAGAGAAATCCCTCCCTCCCCAAGTGAATTTTTCTTGCACCTTCAATCAAGGTTCCCAAAATTATTTCCTTATTTTTCACTGTGTCTGATAAAAGCACTTCAATGACAAAATCCCATAATCAATAGTTTCTTTACTTTTCTTTTCCTTCCCAATGTTGCCATTTTTCCTTTTAATTGTTTTTCATGACCCAAAATTTTTAAAATCTCAAGATAATTCCCATATTTTTTAGACAATTATTTGGAAGAATATTTATCCCTGACATGTGATCTAAATTATGATATCCCAAACACATTATCTTGCACATTAAAGGCCATTTACCTAATATATATCTAATTAACCACCTTATCTGAATCATTCTGCAGTGCAACATCCTCAATACAGCTACAGGTTGTCCATAATTAACAAGAACAGTTTTACTTGAGTCCATTAATAACTTTTACTTTCTCTTGTCTAACCACTTCACAATTAAATTTACAAGTCTTTTCTCACCAATGTGATTTTCTTAGTTAATCCTTTGTGTGACACTTTACAGAAAGATTTTTGAAAAATCAAAGTACACCAAGCCCATACTTTCTCATTCTTCATTTAACACATAATCAAATAAAAGGTCAACAGTTCAGTGAAAAAATATTTTTCTTTAGTGAATCTATGTTGATTTCCTTTTATATTCTTTGCTAGATGATTGCACAAAGATTTCATCAAGCTCTTTATGTATTTTTTTCCACTACAGAACTATGACTAAGTGGTGTATAATTTCCAAGGTAACTCTTACCATATCCTCTTAAAAAATTCTCCAATCCTCAGGCCCCTGCCCACTGCCTGTTGACCCACCAAAAATGAAAGCATTTTAGATTTAAAAAAGTCAACAAATGGTATAAAAAACAGGTCTAGCATTTCCTAGTTATAAAATGATACATTTCACATAAATCTGGACTCCATATTTAGAATCTAGTTACTTAAAAGCATAAAAAAATGTCGATTTTACTGTTTGCATTTTTTTCCAGCATGGATCAGTATGTAATTTTTTGTTGTGTAAGACAAACTTGTAACAGATGCTGACTGCTGAATTAGCGAGTGATTTATGGTTTACCTTTTAATTAAAGCAAAATTAAACTTTTCTGGTCTTCATACTGACTAGTAGTAGTACTATTAGTAGTGGCAGTTAAATGCCTACATTATTAACAAAAACATGGAAACAGAACTCAGAAGGTTAATCTAATTTCTAAAGCCAATGTACCACTATATGTCTATTCAGGCTATTGTGTATTTCATATATCGGTTTTCAGCCAGTTGTTCTATTTGTTATTCCACTTTTCGATCAAGTGTAGGCCTACTGACCACAACAAAGCAGTTCATTGGCCACTGATATGCATACTCCCGTTTGATATAGTA